>NC_084826.1:36838414-37013441 GCF_958449725.1 Rosa rugosa
AGAATCCAAAACAATCAGTTGCCATTTTATTTACTGCTGTGAAAAATCTAAATGCTATAGATTCTATGCAGCTCATAATTTTACTAGAACTTTTGAAACTCATCAAGCAAAGTTTCTGGATGAAGGTTTCAGTAATACTAATTTTGAAGACTTGTCTTTAGAGTTGGAGGAAATTACTGAAAATGAAAATTTAGAAAGTTTCTTAACTTTAATTCAGTCAAATAATATGGAAAATGCAGATACAGAAACTCAAAGTCAAAATCAAGCTTTAACAGAACCAGTAGCCTTCGAGCCACAAGTGGATGAACCTATGCATGATGTGCATTTAGAAAACAACCCTGCAGAAGAACCAATTCCACCTCAGCCTAGGAGATCTCAGAGAGAGAGAAAACCAGTGTATGGAGAAGATAGTGATTATGTAGTGTTCCTGCAAGAAACTGATATTCTTGCAGAAGATAGTGATCCTTCAAGCTTCAAGCAAGCTGTTGAGAGTAATGAAGTCAAAGAATGGCAGAGGGCTATGGAAGCTGAAATCCAATCCATGAAGCAAAATTCAGTATGGGAATTGGTTAAACCAAACCCAAACCAGAAACCAATAGGCTGCAAATGGGTGTTTAAGACAAAAAGAGATGCAAATGGCAATGTAGAAAGACATAAGACCAAGTTAGTAGCTAAGGGTTTTACACTAACTGATATTCTCTCCAGTTTCAACTAAAGACTCATTTAGGATTATAATGGCTCTAGTGGCTCATTATAATATGGAGTTACATCAAATGGATGTAAAAACAACATTTTTGATTGGAGAGTTAGATGAGGTCATTTATATGAAATAGACTGAAGGTTTTGTGAAAATTGGTAAAGAAGATCATGTATGCAGATTGAAAAAAGTCAATTTATATGGACTTAAACAAGCTTCTAGACAATGGTATAAGAAGTTTAATTCAGTGATTTCATCTTTTGGCTTTTTTGAAAATATTGTAGATGAATGTGTGTATATTAAGACAGTTGGAAATAATTTTATTTTTCTCATACTATATGTGGATGATATCCTTTTAGCTAGCACTGACATTAAATTGCTTAAAGATACTAAAACTTTTATGTCTAAAAATTTTGACATGAAAGATTTAGGTGAGGCATCCTATGTTTTAGGAATTCAAATTAAGAGAGACAGGGCACAAGACTTATTAGGCCTATCTCAACACAATTACATCACAACAGTGTTGAAAAGATTTGGAATTGAGACTTGTGCATCAAGTGAAGCCCCTATAACAAAAGGTAACAAACTGTCTAAAAACAAAAATTCTAAAAATGGGGGAAAGATGTGTGATATGGAAAGCAAACCTTATGCAAGCTTGATTGGTAGTCTTATGTATGCACAGGTCTGCACTAGACCTAATTTGTCATTTGCAGTTGAGATTTTTTCTACGGTTCAGTCTAATCCTAGTCAAGAGCACTGGGTTGCAGAGAACAAAGTGCTTAGATACTTGCAGAAAACAAAATCTCATATGTTGGTTTATAGGGTTTATAGACAAGTGAAAAATCTTAAACTAGTTGGCTATACTGATTCAGACTTTGCAAGTCATTATCTAGATTCTAAAAAGTCCACATCTAGTTGTTGCATGGAAATCCATGAAACAGTCATTGATTTAGAATTTATTTTGTGTAATAGGATTCTTGGTTCATTTATTTTCTGCTCAAATTTTGCTTCTAAAATTTGATTCTGCAAAATTTTAATAAAATGAGGTATTCCATATATGATTTTCTACTTTTAGCATTATTCCAGTTTTCTGCAAATATGGTTACTTGCATATTTCAAACTTTAATATCTGTGTGTTGTCAGCTGAACTGTCATGCATTGTGAAATGCCTGCAGATACAGTTTTTCAAATAGGCAAAATACCAGTTCACTAGAGTTTCAGTTTTTGCTGTAAAGACTTTGAGTTATCAAAGTCATTCTGTTGGACTATGAGCAAATGATATTGCAGGTAGATATACCTATCAAAATTTTGTTCTTGTTATCACTTTAAGCTTATGTGGTTGCAGTGTATAATGTGAGTGATCTTTAATCAATGGTTATTTAATCATAGTTGATTTGAGGTTTTGCATTATTTTCTGTAAATTGACCAAGCTGAATGAGCTATGAGTTTTTTGTGTATTTCAGTGCACACTTTAGTTTGTTGTCTATATCTGATTATTGGTTCAATTGTGTTGTATGCAGAGAATGTTAGTCCAAGTGGGAGAATGTTAGAAAAATGTGGACATAACATTATCTAATATACATTGAGTTTAAAGCCAATTGATTTAGCTAAATATAAATAACAAGAAGTACAAGAATATGACTCTAATTCTGGTTATCTATTGAGATGTATATCTCTTAAAAGAAGTAGAAAACTCATTAGTAAATAACCTGATTTACATTAAGTATTTGTGATAAACTATAAGTCTCCTAATTGATAAACATTGAGTCAATGTTAGACTCCTTATGGGATGAGTCTAACTCTTGTTTTTGGCCAGTATATATAGGGAGCAAAGTCCCTGTATCCGCCACCATAAATTTGCATATTGTTCAGCCCCATTCTGAAGCAGTTGGTGTTGACATACAGAAGGCTTTTTGCTCGAGTTGTGCTGCTGCTATTTGATCCTTGTTCCTGTTGCTCAAGATGTCTAACCTACGCCAAGTTGTTTCAGCTGGGATCCAGAGTGCTATTGATCCAGGTGGAGTCTTGGTTCCAATAGGAAAGCTATTCTGTTCATGTATTGTGGTTGTTCTGTAGCAGGGTTATAATTCTTGATTATGTGTTGTATGATTTGATCTTGATGTTTGATGTATGTTGTTGTTGCATCAGGCTTTTAACATCTTTTACCATTTTGCTCCCAACTGCTATTTTGTTATTGTCACCACTGCTTCTATTGTTCTGGTTCATTCTTTATTCGACTTACACACACACACACACAGAGAGAGAGAGAGAGAGAGAGAGAGAGAGAGAGAGAGAGAGAGAGAGAGAGAGAGAGAGAGAGAGAGAGAGAGAGAGAGAGAGAGAGAGAGGGGGGGAGGCAGTGATATTCAGGAAAGGGGGAGACCTTGCTGAATTTCTTCACCTCTCGGTCAATTCATTTCATTTTTTTAATTCTAGATCCCAATTTACTCTGCAAAGTTATCACTTGATATTCAGTTTTTTCAACAAGGGATAAACACTAAACTGTAGAAACATAAAAAGTATCTTGAGAACATGGAGAAGCAAGTTGGCCGAATTACTTCTAATTTGCAAATCAGGTCTCAAGGCACTCTTTCTAGCACAACCACTATTAATCCTGAGGACGTACAATAATGTTGCAAAACTTCATGTGATAACTTTGAAGAGTGGGAAGCAGCTGGAAGAATAGCCGGCCTGAGCCCCAAAAGAGGACTAGGAAGCCCCTAGAAGATCGAAAGAAGAGCAGGAAGCAGTGGTGGAAAACGAAAAAAAATAGCTTCTAGATCAAAAATGATTGATCACACCAAAGCAGGCGATTGATCGTCAAAGGACCAAAAGAACATAAAAGCTAAACTATCGATCGTTAACCCCCTAAACAGACTGCTTAACTTTCTAATTCTCCTCTTGTGAGTATTGATTTTTCAAATTTGATTACTTCATGCATTCCTTACCCTCGCAGGTTAATGAGCTCGAAGAAGGAGCAAGGAGAGAAGAATATCCTCTTGGATGCCATCAAGCAAGTACCAAGGTTTGCTAAATTCCTCAAGGAGCTATGCACCAATAAAATAAGATACAAGGAGAGGGAAACTGTAGCTCTAAGGAAGGAGGTGTTAGCAGTTCTCTTGAGGAAGCTGCCACCAAAGTTGAATGACCACAAGCGATTCACCTCCCTTCCACAATTGGTGATAAGATATTATGCCCCGTACCTAAGTTTACTTGTTTACTGATCATTTGGACGGTAACTGAATAAAAGTTTCACTTTTTACCCTCAATTTTGACCTTTTAGTGGGTCAAAAAGTTGACTTTTTCTTCTACTCAGTATTTGAGCAAACTTCCTTCTAGAAAGTTGTAGAGGGCATTAAACCGAATTTGTGGACACGCAGCACGCAGGAATTGATGTGGTGACCCGAGAGGGGGGTCCCACAGCGCCGCGACTCCGAGCCAATGAGGAATCGACATGTCACGAACGGCATCTCGATAGCTCATCAACCCGAAACCGCAAGGCCTTTTGAGTTTAGGTTGTTGGTTTACAAAACACTTTCTTGGACAAATCATTCTAGCAACCAAACAACACATTTTCAAAAGCGGAATTGAAATGGGCTAAAAATTTTGGGCTTGCAATCGGAGCCCAATTTGGAAAATAAAACAAATCACTAAGCAACTAAAGGTATGGGAGACGCGCCCCAGGGTTATGGGTCTCCCGAAATTTTGGTAAACAAGTAGGAAATAAATAAAAGTAAATAAAAAGTAACTAAACAAGTGGTTTCAAAACCCAACAAGGGACCAAAACCTTCTTTTAAATAAGTCAAAGAAGAATGCGCCAAGCCGGGTCATGTGCCTCCCTTGTACGCTTCCCGACCACATGCTCGAAACCTGCACACTATTGTAGGGGTGAGCTTTCGTCCTCGCATGCCCAGTAGGGGCCGGCCCAACCATGCTAGGTTTGAAAAATAATATACTTGAAAATATTACTACATAATATTGTGCACGTTTATCGAAAAATGCTTTAAGAAAAGTGGCAACCACAAACATTTGTTTCTTTTATAAAGCATATGCAGTATGCTTCACACAATTTGGAGCTCCGAGATACTTACCTGCCGGCTAAAGTAAAATAAATCAGTGACCGACCTGGTTCGTCCTGAGTACGAGAACCAGCCAACTACTCTGTAGTCTTTGTGACTACTGATGTGCTCATATTATCTTATATTTCTATGCCTCTTAATCTTGGTTTTTATGCTTAGTCCTCCTTATTTCGAGTCATTTATGTTGTTATAGCGTTTTTGTAGGTTTGTCTCATAAAGAGAAGAAAAGAAGCCAAAATGAGCTAAGTAGGATTGAAAAGCGATTGCAATACCACATTCCAGAATCTGTCTGTGCAGAACATCCAACTTCGCCGAATTACTGGGAAATTCTTGGATTGAATCAGACAATGAACCTTATATGCATGGAAAGCTACGGATGTGTACTTTCTGTAGAATTTTACGGATCTTGATTTCGGTTCTTCTAGAGCAAGTTATGATTATTTGAGTGAAGATAGGTCAGACAAGAAATCTGCTCGGGAATTTACAACCATTCGTGGAGAACTCAAGTTCCGTGGCACAAGATCATCAATCCTAATGTTTCAAGGAAGTTAATTCAGATGAGAATTTAATGATGAACTTATTCCTACTTCTACAAGAGATATTTCAAGGTTTTCCCATTCCAAATGAAGAAAGGAATCTAAATCCAAGTCTTACAAGGAAACATGAAGCCAAAGATGAGCAGAAATCTTCCCTATATAAGGGAGCACGAATTTACATGAAGAGAGAGTCTCGGGAGCACAATGTAGACGCCTAAGGAGCAGAGATGACTCATCCATCTTCCCTTTCTTTTCCCTTCCATTCTTGTTATGTTTTTGCTATGTTTTATTTAGTTATCTTTTGCTAAACCTTTTCTAGGGTTAGGATGATGCCCTATCATGATTGTTTATGTACTTTGATGTTTTATTGATGGATTTATAGTTTCTTTATGATGAATGCTTAATCACTATTTGAATTGATGCTTTATGTTTAAGTTCTTTGATTGATCACCTTAGGGCTTTGCATATAGTAATTGGAAGACAAATTTGAAGTAGAGATGCAATATAATTTGATTAGCTTCTTGTGATTAAATGTGGTAAATTACATTATTACTTGAGAAAGACTAATGGTTTGCTTGATTCTCTTGTTTTCTAGAACGTAATGAATCCTTGCATGTTAAATTTATACCTGAGAAGGATAGACTGCATAGCTAGGGTATAAGATCTTTACCCGAGAGGGAGAGCATCATACACTTAAGGAAAACTAAGGTCTAGAGTACCTGAGAAGGACTTAGATACGGGAATTATCATCTAGAGAAACAAAAGAATCTGTTAATTGCATTGAAACATAAATAGGATTGTTAGTGGTTGATTCTGAAACCTTAGGTTTTATCATTATTTGTTTGTTTCTTTCTTTCTTTCTTTAATTTTCACATTATTTGTTTAGTCGAAAACCTTAAAACCAGATCTTCTTTAGTTTGATTAATTGTTTATGTGTTTTTGTGTTTGGATTAATTAGGTTAGGATTTAAATTGATTATCAATCCTCAGTTGGAACGACCTCGTACTTGCACACTATACTAACGACGATTCGTGCGCTTGCGAGTTTTAATTAAAATTTCACAACAACTACAAGTAGCGAAAGTGTCCATTTCCTGGCTCTAAGTCTCCTATGACTGGTTCACTGTCTGTACTTACCTTTCCCCGACAAACATAGGAGCACAGCCCCCTCCGAAGGTTCACGGTTATCGACACCGTGGGATCCCTAGGAATCAACGCGTCTAGGTCCCATTCACTTTCAGGTCACAAGTACACACATACAAGGGTACAGTATCTCAACATGCAAGTCTAGCCTCGGTTTTCAGAATTAGCAATTATCAGTTCTGAAAACACATGTATCACGAGGCATCGACTGATGAACAACCAAAAACGTTCTTGCAGGCAACATACTATCTTAGTATAGCATTCCACATATACTGAAAAGCCTCTAACAAGGAAGGGACAGCTCACCCTACCTGGAATTGGAGTGCTTGCCCACATTCGGGTTCGTTCCCGACTTTCGATCCTTTATCCAAATCCAAGTGCACATGCTAGTGCACATGCTCGGGTCCTTTATAAAAAAATTAAACCAGTGAGTAACTTGACGTCACTATAACCAATTAACCGAGCAACCAAAGCATTCATTTAATTCTCTTTAGGTCCATCGAATTATCTTTTGATCAAAACAATGATCTAGAACTTATGCTTGAAGGAATTTCTTTTAGTAGATAAAATTTATTACCCATTCCCAAACAATCCAAATGATGTATCATTTGATCATTTGGGATATGGTGATCAAACTTAACACTTGTGTCCATTAAGCATAGTTCGGCTCAACTCATTTAACCTTTCTTTGTTTAGTATTCTTTCGATAAGAAAAACAAAGGATAATTTACCATTCCCGAATGAGTTTGCTTACTATGTTCATTCCGGGATATGGTAACTAAGAAAACACTTTCATTGTAATTATTTCCTTTACTTTAATCGAATAACTTAAATCATAAGGGATCCACCATTTTCTTGACCAACTGCTTCTCAACATTAACATCAATCACAGCATCTAGTTTACTTAGTAAAATTGATCCAATCTCAATTACCAAACTGTTTAAGCATTTAACACAAAATAAAAAGTCACCTCAATTCAACCTCCATTTAATCCATTTTCCAATCATCTTACAACATGCTTAATTCACCATGAATTCACAATTTGTTCAATTCAACCACAACAATTCCAAGATCACCAAACCAGGCCCTTACCAATCTTCTCTCCCAAACTAGAAGCCGTTTTAACATGGCCGCACCAAAACACCATTCGAACCCCTAACATGTAGAACAAAATCAATAATCAACCCATCACCAACTTTCGTATCCAAAACAGAAACTGCAGAGTGTCCTTACCATTTCTTCTTCAAGGGTGACTCAATCGAAACCTCAGCTCCAGGCTCTCCTCTTCAAACCCAAAACGCAGATTCTCCAAACCTCATACAATCCAATTTGGACAATAGAAATTAGGGTTTTTAGTCTAAATCGGAATAGAGGCTTCAACCCAGTCTAGGATGACGTAAATTACCTAACAGAGACGATCCAGCGACCGTGAGCGGCGGAGCTACGGTGGTTGACGCGCCAGCGGCGGCGCGTGTAGCGCGTACGGTGGCCCTTGTCAGAATCGGAAGTCGGCGTCTCGGGAATTGGTGGTTAGTGAGGTGCTGATCACATCCAGGGAGGTAGTCCAGCTCGATTTGGACTGGAGGTTGGAGAACGAAGGCATGCAGGGCTCGATTTCCGGCGATGTGTGTTCGACGTCTTCTGGTGATGGGATGTTGGGGCTTGATGTTCGGCGCTCTCTGAGCTCACTTGAGGCGGCAGTGTAGTGAAGGGATGGCTGGGAACCGGCGAGGGTCGAGCAGCAGTAGCGTTGCAGCCTTGGGTGGTCGTGCGCAGAGGCTGCCGGAGATGTATTTCGACGGTAAGGCTCGGGTTTGGATTGGTTTTGGATGCTGCGTCGATTGGTGAAGACGGTGTGGGGAGATGGTGGCCGGAGATGGAGTCTCCGGTGGTGGCAGAGAGAAGGATAGCGGAAGAGAGAGGCCGGGTCGATGCATGGCTTCGATCTCTTATGGGTTTAGGTCGGATTGAGGTGGTGTTTCAATTGGTGGTAGCGGTGATGTGAGGCGGTGGCCGGATGATGTGGTTCCGGCGATGGCAGAGGGAGAGAACGAGAGAGTGAGGTCGGGGGGAGAGAGAGGGTGCGGCCGAGAGTGAGGGAGAAAATGAGAGAGTTTAGGTGTTAGGGTTTCTAAGTTTCTATTTATACTTGCGTATGCGAAATGTCCATTTTGTCCTTGCGACGAATTACGAAACCCTCCTGACTAGTTACTTTCGGGTTTTGGGGTTCGTTACTTTACTCGTTTTTCGTCGACGACTACGTTAGTAACTTCTCGACTTCGTCTAGAGTCCAAAACTCAATTTTCTTAAGACTCAACATTCAGAACTTTGTTACAACCCAACTTGTCTCCTTCTCAAATTTACTTCGACAATTTCTATCTCCATAAGCTCTGGTAATCCTCTAGGCCCAAATGGAAGAACATTGGCCCAAACGAAAATTATAGAGCCCAATTTGTGATCTCGACACCAAAATAATTTCCGAAATCGATTTCTTTACTTAAATCGCCTTGCGAAAATCTTATTGGCGAAAAATTACATTCTTAAAATTAAATAAAATTTTCGGGGGCCCACAATTGAAGATTGTACAAAAATTTTATGATCTAAAAATCTCAAGTTACTGTTTCGGGCGAAACTTATATAAATAACAAGTGTAAAGGGGGAAACTTGCCATTTTCTGGCAATTTTCATTTTCAGTAGAAAATCTTAATCCAAACTCTCTCTCTCCCAGACACGACCACCGACCCAACCTGGTTTCAAAACTCAGCGGGTTCGCCGTCATTCTGACGACCTTGACCGCCGCACCACCGCCATTTGGAGTGCCATCTCCTCTTGCTACCCCTGGGATCAAATCAAGCATTAGATACCGGAAAGAAGAAGAATCAAGGCTGAGATCACTTTCAGTGGCAAAACGGATACCCAGTTCGATCTCCACTTTCCGGTGGTTTCTGGCCAAATTGTTCCATGGGTTTTGATACTGGAACTCCACTGATCATCCCCACACTTGTGGTTTAACTCGATTCAGCCGGAGGAAGGAGAATTGATTATCGGAAGAAATCTAGGGTTTTTGAGCTTTCGAGGACGACGTGTAGATCGAGTTTGAGGAGTAAATTGTCGGACGAACGTCATAGCGCAAATCTGTGAGTGGACATTTGATTTTAAAATAAATTATGCATGCAGTATTACTTTTGGGCATTTAATTATTATGAGATTCAAGTATGATTTGAATCTTGAGATTTCGTGATTTTATGACTTTTTGTGAGCTTTGATTTATCGAGATTTATTGACTTATGCTTTCGATGATTTACTGATGATTTACAGAGTTAATATTAAGTTTTTCTTCCGAAAGCATTTGTTAATTTTGGAGTATCTGTTTTATGATTATATTATTGAGATATCTTTTCGGAAAGCAAATGGGTTTATGAGGAATTATGAGTATGATATTGAAGTATTTGAATATAAACAAGTTATCGTGATTTCATGAGTTAAATATTTTATTGAGATTGAGTTCAGTTTATTCGAGGAGGTAAATATGATGTTATTTGCGCATGCATGCATTACCTGGTGGGCAGTAGCCTTCAGGTAATAATTTGGTTTGTAGTACCCTCCATACAATATTTTGGTCGGCAATACCCTCCAGAATATAATTTCGGTTGGCAGTACCCTCCGATGCATCATCTGGTCAGCAGTACCCTCCAGATGGCATGAGGTAGTTAGTCGGTAGTGTGAGAGGCTTAAATTCTAGGAACTAGCTTAAGGAGTTACCTCTTAAGTCAAAAGTGAACATTCCTTAACCTTGATAAATACCTATCCTGATTTATAAATGAGTCATAGTCATGTTCTCCCATTTCGTCATATTCCTTATGCTCAGAAACACTTAAACCTGCTACTTTGCTTTCATTTAGCTAAGGTCGAAATCAGTAGTTACTTTACCTCTATGCCTTGCTCCTCATCATGTTAGGAGGTATGAAGCTATGGGTTGATCAAACCTCCTTCTGCACTTTTCCAATTTCCACAGCTCCAGGTCTTCTCTTGCTTTGCATGTCATGTAAACCTCTTCTAATTTACGTATTTCACTATGACAGAACTAAAGCAGATTTGGGTAAAGTGTTTTCCACACTTTTCTCATTGATGTATGTCAATCATATATACAAGGTTGCTGATCAGTTTTGTTCCTAAAGATCAGCCATTACAATGAAGACATTTAAAGGACTGCTGATCAGTTTAGATCCTAGAGATTTGCAGTTTACATCTTAACGTCCCAGGATCAAGCAATGTACAATCAAGGCAATCAGATATCAAATAATCAATACAGAAAGAGAAATCAAAATTAGTTTCATTACTTATCACCCCCCCCCCACCCCCCCCCCCCCCCCCAAAAGCTGATGGGCCGGGCACGGACAAGAAGCTTGGGAAGAAGATAGTTGAATCGGTGTGTGGTCAGACCCTTGGTGAAGATATCCGCGAGTTCATCTCGGGAGCATATATAGCCAACGTTAATCTCCTTGCGAACCACCTTATGTAATGATAATCAACTTCCACATGTCTTGTTCGTGTATGGAAAACAGGGTTGGAAGCAAGAGATATGGCAATAACGTTGTCACACCATAAGGTAAGAGACTGGAGAGGAATGTCTATGTCCCGAAATAGAGTTCGAAACCAAGAAATATGGGTAGCAGTATAGGCCAATTGACGATACTCTGCCTCCGTGCTGGATCGAGATACTCCACTTTGCTTTTTAGAACTCCATGAAATTAGGTTTGAACCTAAGTATATGCAAGTGTCACCAGTTAAGATTCTTGTGTCTGGATCCCCAGCATCATCAGAATCACTATAACCTGTTAACTGCAAGGTGCTCGGAGTGTAGAACAAGCCATATGTAGGTGTATGTTTGAGATAACGGAGAATCCGTTTGACAACCGCCCAATGCACATTTGTTGTGGAATGCAGAAACTGGCATACCTGATTAACGGCAAATGATATATCAGGGCGAGTTAGTGTTAGATACTGCAAGGCTCCTACAACACTCCGATATTGGGTGCCATCATGAAGAGGAGTGCCATCATTGATACTCAAACATTTGCCACTAGCCGTCGGAGTTGAAACAGGTTTAGCATCTGTCATGTTTGTGCGGTGTAGAAGATCTAAAGTGTACTTGGTCTGAGTTAAAGAAAGTCCATGAAAGGACCGCACATCCTCAATACCCAAGAAATAGTGTAATGGACCCAAATCTTTCATGGAGAATAGTTTACTCAAATTAGTGATAAGAGTACTGATGTGATCAACATGGGTGCCAGTTATAAGAATATCATCCACATATATAAGCAAATAAAGCTTGATATTTCCTGAATGATAGACAAATAGAGAAGAGTTTGCCTGAGATGCATTGAAACCCAAGTCCTCCAAATAAGCAGAGAAACAAGAAAACCAAGCCCTTGGTGCTTGTTTGAGGCCATAGAGAGAACGGCGGAGCTTAAAAACATGGTTAGGAAATTGGGGATCAATGAAACCCTATGGTTGCTGCATATAAACATCTTCTGACAAATATCCATGTAGAAATGCATTCTGAACATCTAATTGTCTAATGGTCCATCCAAAAGAAACTGCCAATCTGATAGAAGAGTGCTTAGTTACCGGACTGAATGTTTCACCGTAGTCAACTCCTTCTTGCTGTCGAAAGCCTTTGGCTACTAGGAGAGCTTTGTACCGCTCCACAGAACCATCAGGTTTCCTCTTGATTCGAAAGACTCATTTGTTGGGAAGGACATTCATTGTAGGTGAATAGGGAACGAGCTGCCAATTACCAGCTTGAATGAGAGCATTGAATTTTGTGCTCATGGCTGCACGCCATTCCTATTGCTTGGCTGCCTGAGTGTAACAACTTGGTTCAATTTGGTGAGTGAAGGAAGTCACAACCATAGCATATTTGGGATTGGGTTTCACAATCCCTTGTTGACTACGAGTCATAGGCCCAGATTGAGATAAATAGGAAGAGGGTTAGGGAACGTCCAACTGCGGTGGTGGAGCAGGCTGTGCTGGCTGGCGGCGGCGATAGGTGATAATTTGATTTGGGGACGAGGAGGCCGTGGGAGTGAGATCGGGTGAAGGGAGATGTGGGACTGATGGGGAGATGGATGTTGTGTTTTGAGGAGGTGGAGTGGATGGGCTTGGGTGTTGGGTTGGTGAATGGGCCGGAAGATAGGAAGAAGTAGTGGCGATGGTTAGAGGAATGGAATGGTGATGTGGAGTAGCCTCTACAAGGGGAGTAACAATGGATTTATTGAATGGGAAACTGGACTCATCAAAAAGAACATGACGTGAAAGATAAATGCGACCACTAGACAAATCTAAACAACGGTATCCTTTGTGATTGAGAGAATAACCAAGAAAAACACATTTTGTGGATCAAAAATCCAACTTATCTTTTGTGTATGGACGAATGTAAGGAAAGCAAGCACAACCAAAAGTACGAAGAAAAGAATAATTGGGAGTGCGGCAAAATAATTTCTCATAAGGAGAGAGGAAGTTTAGGACACGGGCTGGCAAACGATTGACTAATTATAGAGCAGTGTTGATGGCTTCGACCCAATAAGATTTTGGAACCGAAGAATGAGCAAGAAGAGTTAAGGCTGTGTCAACAAGGTGGCGATGTTTACGTTCGGCTAAACCATTTTGCTCAGGGTGGTGTGGACAAGAGAGTCTATGATGAATGCCTTTTTGAAGCAAGAATTGTTTAAAGGCATGACTCGTGTATTCACCTCCACCATCTGTTTGAATAGTTTTTATTTTGGTGGTGAATTGATTTTCAATATAGGTGAAAAAGGCAACAAAGATGGTAAGTACTTCAGATTTGTGTTTCATGGGAAACAACCATGAATATCGTGTGAAATCATCGACAAACACAACATAATATTTGAAACCTTGAATGGATAGAGTAGGAGAGGTCCATACATCACTATGTATTAATTCAAAAGGAAATGTAGTAACAGACTCAGATAAATTAAATGGCAATTTAGTGGATTTTCCCAACGGACAAGAATGACATTGGGATGAATGATTATTGTCTAACAATGAGATCCTATATCCAAGACAACGAAGGATTTGAGATGATGGATGTCCTAAACGATAGTGCCACACATCCGCATAAACTTTATTTGCTGCAAAGGAATGAAAAAGACTCGATTTATTGGATGATGATGAACCATGATCGATTGACGAGATAGAATCCATTATTACTCTGACCCTCCAAAAGCGTCATCCCTGAGCTCAGGTCCTTGACATAAAAGGCATTGGGAAACATTAGAATGTAGCATGAGTTGTCAAAAAGCAATTTATGAGCAGAAAGAATATTGGCAGAAGCATGTGGGCAATAAAGAACATCATAAAGAGTTATAGGAGAGTGGGAAGAAGGGAAAGATGTGTTTCCAATTTTCGAAATATGCAAACCTTGACCGGAGACAACGCTACCAACCGTGTCAGAACCATGGTATTCTCGAGGATGTGTTAATGTATAAGGATTATTGGTGATGTGGGTATTTGATCCTGTGTCTAGAAGCCAAGCAGAGGGATCATGGGAAGAGGTTGTACCCGCAGCCATGGCAGAAAGACGGGTGCTTGGTGTTCGACCTTCATAAGCCATGTTGAGTCGATGGAAGCAATCGATGGCTGTATGACCGTTGCGGTTGCAGATTTGGCATGGGCTGCGAAAATCATAGGTAGAGGGAGGTCGAGGAGATGGAGCTAGACCAAGAATAGAACCACCACGAGATGGAAACTGAGAGATGGAATGATACGCTAAAAGTAAGCGCGCAATTTAACCCTGCATGTAGTTGTTAGTATAGAATAAGTAGGGATCGTTCTAACCGGGGATTGAGGGTACACCTGTAATTGCAAAAACAATTAAACAATTAATAAAAAGTATAAAAGTAAAATATTTACAAAAATAAAACAAAGAATAAAAATATATACAAGTAAACACAAATAAGGGGGGTTTAAGAATTATAAAATTAATAAATAAAATAAAGAAAATGTAAAAACATATATACAAGGGTGGAACGCAAGGAACAAAGATCAAGACCAAATCCATATGCAAGAAATCCAATCACAATTCCTATAGTTGATTATCTATGTCATGAGAAATAAGTTGACTATGTGAAACGTTAGAAAAGCAAACGATTTCCCATATTTTACTTTCCTTCAATATTTAATCTAAGTGAAAGCACCTAAATTAAACCTATTGAACATGCAATCATAGTCTAGAAAGCTAGCTAATCAAGAACACATTCAATGCATGAAGAACAAAGAAAGGATGTCAACCAAAGTGCACAACCTAGTATGAAAAAGTTCATCTATTTACAATCCTCCTTAATTGATTTCGACTTTTGTCCAAAGCCTTCACTACTTAAATCTAGCTCCAATTACATGCATATATCCTAAGTTGGCCACCAAAGAACATAAACATGCAAAAGTTTTCTATAATCCAAAATCAATCAAGCAATCTCACATAAGCAACAAATAAATCAACATAAAGAAATCACAAATTTATTTCAAAACATATAAATGGGCTTTAAACTTTGCCCTTAACGTCATGTTAACTAGAATTCATAACTCTACAAATCAAACAAAGGAAAACAAAAGAAAGTATGAAATACACCGTGAAAGATGGATGACAAGCCTTGAGACGAAGAACTTGAAGATCCTTGAAAGCAAGCAATCTTCTAGGGACGACACAAGGATGGATGGCGGGTAGGATCTTGATGTATTGCATGACTTCTTATCCTCCTTGGTTGAGACGCAGAGCTTCTGAAGACTAGAGAATGGAGAGAATTTTTCTGAATGAAGAGGTGTTGTGGTGTTGTTGTTGTGTGTAAAACGTCTAGAGAGGAGGGTATATATAGGGGAAGGCAAGGCTTCATGAATTTAATTTCCAAGGAATTTTCTGGTTGCACCACACAGCTCCAACCAATGAATTAATGCCACGTCAACTCTGCCATGTCACTCAACCAATCAAAAAGCTCCAAAATAAGTCCATAATCTTTCCAAATATATTATTGCTGATTTTCCCGAGATTTTATCTGATTTTTCTCTTAATTTTCGGCCAAAATAATCTTGAGTGAAAATATGAATGAATCTGGACTTGTTTTGGACCTTTTCTCCCTTAAATCTCTCCATGGCTTTATCCTTAACATCCTCCCCTTGATTTTCTCTTGATTTTCACATTAAAATTGCAGATTTTATTCTCTAATTTCAGGCAACATATCTTGAGGGAATTGAGGGATGAATCTGGACTTGTTTTGAGCCTTTTCTTGTTGCACAATCCCTTGAAACTCTCCCTTGATATTCTCAATGTAATCTCCTTGATCTATTTCTGATTTCCACATTATCTCCATCATTTCCCATGCAAAAATCAGATTTAATCTCCCATAATATCTTCAAGTCATGTGGTCTCCTAATGCCTTCAGGTTTCCTAGCCTCATCAGGATTCCTGCGTTGACTGGGATTCCTAGTTGGACCAGGAATACTCCATTTCTTCATTTCAGCTCATTTCTGCATCCCTTCTGCCTTTAAGCTCATTTCTTCTCCATTTATTCGATGTACCTAGAAAATAGAAGCTAAATTAAAAATGATTAAGTAAAGGAAATAACTAAGCAAAATATGGGGAAATAACTATTAAAACATCGCATTAAAATGCTCCTATCATGGAACCACGACCATATGTGGAAGGACCAGAGAGGATCCACGGCCATAGGTGTTGGGGCGTCCTCTTTGAGATCCATAGAATGTGTCGTGTCCATGAGAGCTACCAGTTTTGTGTTTGTGAGTTAAGAGTGCAATGGGAGTTGACTCCAGTCCAACTAGAACTTGACTTTTCAGGCGACTTTCGGCTCCCAAAAGTAATGCTTCAAGAGCATCATAAGTGATTGGGGTGTCACGGGCTTGAGCAGAGCTAATAGTGTTCTCATAGAGAGGGCCAACATTGTTCATAATGATGGAGATCAAGTCGGAGTCATCAACCAGGTGCCCAGATAAAGCAAGTGAGTCGACAATCTGATTAATCTTATCCAAGTAATCAGAGATGGGAAGATCACCTCTAGTAGTGCGGAGAAGGTTGCTACGAAGTTGGAGAATACAGTTGTGATTCTGTGAAGCATAACGCCGTGCAAGAGATGTCCAAGTAGTGTGTGAAGAAATGGAGCGGGAAACGGTGGCCAGGACAGAAGGTGTAAGGGAGCCATTGATCCATCCAAGGATCATTTGATCAGTAGCTATCCATTCCTCATATGTAGGGTTCACGGTGTCAGTGAATTCACCAGCCTCATTTCGAAGAAAGGCAGGAGGACAAGGCTTTGTTCCGTCAACAAACCCATGAGATTTCGGCTTTTGAGGAGAGGGGTTATCTGGGCTAACCATAAGGAGTAATTGGTGCGGTCTAGTTTGATGGTGAGGAAGTTTGATGTGGTTGTGGTGGTGGTGTTGGTGTTGGTAGGGGTAGCCTTGGGAAGGGAAGGAAACAGATAGGAGAGAAAAAAAAAATTGGTCGTTTAGACAAAGGCTTTGATGTCATAAAGCAGATTTGGGTAAAGTGTTTTCCACACTTTTCTCATTGATGTATGTCAATCATATATACAAGGTTGCTGATCAGTTTTGTTCGTAAAGATCAGCCATTACAATGAAGACAATTAAAGGACTGCTGATCAGTTTAGATCCTAGAGATTTGCATTTTACATCTTAACGTCCTTGAAAACACCATATGGAACAGTAACACTATGTATTTGAATATCAAATAAGGCTTTGTAAATCAACAACACAATTAAGAAGACCTCAACAATTTGCTGACGCAGTGTAAACCTCACCACTGAGGAAACATCACTGCGTGGCTTTTAACGTAGCCAACACGTGGAACAAATCCACTATTAAATCAAATTGTTACAAATCACAAGTCGTGGTATTCAACACAACCACGTTACTAGCTACACAGCTAACTTGTACACAATTTGAAAAGCCTACACTAAAAACTCAAATCTCTCAATGTGTGGTAAGCTTCAACGAATCAATCTTTCCTTTTCTCCTTGTATCAAGGGCTCACTGATCTCAAGTATGATATGTGAGAAAGAGTGCAGTGAATAGAAAAAGTAAATATCAAAGAGAGTTTTTCCAGAAATCTGTTTATGAAGACCATGCAACACATGGAACAATCAAAGATGCCTGACCTCGAAAACTCTGCATTCACAATGTAGTTTAAAATACCTTTTATAGAGGAGCAAAACTCCCTCTCAATCAAATCTTTTCTTGTCACCAAAAACAAGATAAACATGGAAAGGTTTTAAAACTGATTTCGATAAACATTCAATACATTCTACCTTTTTGAAAATCCAACCAATAATTGATATGCATATCAAACACTTTTAATGCAGATGAGTATATTCAATCAATCTATTCGATATGCATATCAATTTGAATCGTGCAGAATGATATGAATGAATATCACCTTTTAACTCAAGATCGATTTGCATAATTCCGCTTGATTCTCTCTTCGTGATCTGATTCTGCTGTCTTGACAAGTAGGAGAAATACTCTCCTAGTGCTTTCACTACTAAAAAAAATTGCTTTTGCGACGGAAAAAACTTTTCGCGACGGAAAATTGAGCCTTTTGCGACGAAAATGTTGGCGTTGCAATAGGTGGCGTCACAAAATCCATTTGCGACGGTAAAATGCCGTTGCAAAAAGTATTTGCGACGAAAAACTGTTGCCGTCGCAATGGCTAAACTATTTGCGACGGGTAATTTGCCGTCGCAAATAGATATTTCGTTTTTTAAAAAAAAAAAAAAAAAAAAAAAGGGTGAATTGCACACCCAAAAAAAAAAAAAAATTGCACACCAAAGCAAGTACCATGTTCCACAAATATTATAAATTGACAAATATCAAAATACAATATCTATCATTCTTACACCAACCAAAAATCACAAATCCAAAAAAAAAAACAAAAAAACAAAGACTAGTCAAGGCAACCCCAACACTGTAACGCCTTCATTTGCTAGCTTCCTCAACAGTTTCAGGTCAGAGATTGCAAGGAACACAACTCTGCAGGACCTTCATTAGCTAGCATCCTCAACAGTTTCAGGTCAGAAATTGGAAAGAACACAAATCTGCATAACAAAGAACAATCTATCAGACTCTTACAGGAATGGTAAGAGATCATTTACTTCAAGCAACAGTGAAGAAAATGAGCTTGCAAACCATTACAGAAAACATGATTAAGCATAGCACAAAAAACACAAGAAACCTAATGTTAATATAGGAAGTTGGAACCATGCCTTCTTCGCTTTCGGTTTTAGTTTCCATGTCAACCTTGTTTGCACTAAAATCATAGACCTTAGGCTTTATATTTAATTTACCATAGAATAACAGATGCAAGCAATTGTGACGAATAGTAAAAGCCTACCTACATCCATCATAATCACTTGTACGCAGCAGAGAGATAACAATATGAATATTACTAGAGTAGAGCTCTAGCCGTATAGATAACTTTCAGACCACAAATAGATAGCAATCAGCTGTAAGTGATTTTCCAAAATTAAAGAACAACATTCTAGAAAAAATGCAAGAACCTGTAGAAGAGTTTCTTTATAGGTATCCTCAGAGATATACTTGCCATCAACAATCCCCATTCAGTATTGATTCCAACACTCGTTACCTGCGTACAGATAGACAGAAGGTTTAATAGGGTAATATTAGATTATATATAGAAAATAAAGGTATCAACGGTTGACAACACTTTATCCTGTCATTTATGAGAGAATTTGAAGTTCAATCTAGCGACATTTCATTCAAAATTTCATACATTCATATAGACCAACTTTACCTTTAAGAAGGGAAAAATATATGAACAGTTTCTTCTACCCTTTACTGTTTGTGCACAAAATATATTTATTATGAAGCTGCCTTTCCATGCAAGCTCTGCACATACATTGTCAATTACTATTGTTAACAGAAGATGTCATCCCATAACCGGACTCTAAGAGACCCTTTTAACTGTTAACAACAGAAAACAATTCCTGACTTAGCATTGAATTTGTGAAACCCACCGATCAAACAACAACGATAGTTATAGAGTGACCTTAACAATATGCTATACGATTTTAAGCCAAGCTAGCCTTTTTTTTTTTTTTTTACACACATCACCATAAAAACAAAAACAAAATGGAGACCACAATCATAATACTTATGATTGTCAAAGCTTTAGTCATATATTACCTATATAGTTTGCATGTCATAGACAGAAAAACAATTACAGAAATTAAGATTGTCTGCATTATGTGTCATGTTCATGACATTCAAACTATAACTAAAGATAAACTTGTTTGATTTACCCCCTAGCCATAAGCACAGGCAATTACAGAGTAGAACATACAGGTTTTTATCCAAAACACAGAAGTTTGCAGTTATAATCTACCACGGTAAAACGGATGGCCAACAACCTAAAGGTGCTAAAGTTCAACGAGCTAATGAAAGAGGATGTTATGGAAGGGTGTTTTCTAGACCTTATCCTAGAAAGCTTGATGCCATAGAGCCATAGACACTTAAAGATAAGTATCAAAAATCTAAATCTCTCAGACCAAGTTAGTTATCTCCCATTCCGTTGACAATGAGGGTAAGTATATATACCCTGGACACATGAATCAATTCAAGAGAATCAAGAATCTTTCACAAAAAGATGCTTAGAAAACCTGAAAACACTCAGCTAGATGGCCATGGAAGTAGAAACATCATCACTTGCTGGAAGCTTGAGGCCTCGACCTCAAATATTGAGCCATGGTTCGTGATGAAGGAAAGGGAACCACTCTGCACATTCCGTCAGACAGGAAAAAGTTCTAAGAGCAGTCTGGTTGCCAACCAGCCACTGTTAGTGATTATTGGATGTCATGCGTAGTATAAATAGTGTGAAACTATGATGTAGTAGGTTAGCATGTATGAAGGTCGTTCAAAACAATTCAATCCAGAAAAGTAACTTCTTAAGACTAAAACTGAAAGATGATAATTGAAATTTACAGAAACCAACCTCAAGAATCTGGCGCCACTCTCTTCCCGAAAGCTGCAGAGCAGAAAAGATGAACAAAATGCGTCAGATAACCACCTATATTTATCAGGTGCAGAGCAGAAAAAATAAATGCATTATGTGCATTATATTTTGTGCACAAACAGTAAAGGGTAGAAGAAACTGTTTCTTCATGCAATACTTGTTTATATGAATGTATATGAATGGACTGTACCCTTTACTGTTTGTACACAAATTTCATACATTCATACTTGTTTTCCAAGAAGGCACACATATAAATGGACTGTACCTTTCTCTATCCAAGCAATGAAATTTCTACTCGTGCAGGAAATGAAAAGCAGAAATTAGCAAGAAACATAAGAATACAAAAACGTGTGTTGGGAGAGAGGACTGAGTGAAACAAAAGAAAGCTCCTACAAAACCATCACTGGAAAAAGTAACAAACAGAAAGAATTACTATACCTACGCATCTATATTCGCAGCTGAAACAACTGTGTAACATGTCAAGATCTTAATTTTTAGCCTTAAAAGATGCTTCTAAGTTTTAAAAAGAAACTTCAGAACCATGACCTGTGGTGTATTAAAATGTAACCCAATTGATAAAGAAGCAAGTGCAAAATGAACCGGAGCGAAAGAGGAGTTGAGGGAGGGGGAAAGATCTCATCGACCTTTGGCTAGAAAACCCAGAAAGAAAACCGAATCAAAATTAGATCTTGAGCCCTAAACAGACCCAAACGAAATCTACCCAAATCAAATCAAATTCGCACAATACCAAATTAAATGAAAGATCAACACAATCGATCAGCATATGAGAGACAATTGGGGATAAAAAATAGCATAATCGGTCGGGTACAACAGAACTTCAGATTAAAAGAAATCTAGGGGTTTTAGAGTTTCGAAAAAATCACCTTATTCTCTCTGACGATTCTTTCGGACCTCGACTATGTCTTGTTCAAGGCGCTGCGGAGCTTGGGCAAGAGAGATAGAGAGAGAGAGAGCGCTTGGCATGGGCGAGCTTGGGTGAGAAGAGAGACAGAGAGAGAGTTTGGGCGTGATAGAGATAGAGAGCGAGAGCGCTTGGCATGGGCGAGCTTGGGCGAGAAGAGAGACAGAGAGAGTTTGGGCGTGATAGAGACAGAGCGTTGGGTGAGAGAGGTTATTTAGGGCTGCAGATCGGGATGTTAGTGAGGGAAATAGAAACAAGTTTTGCGACGGCAAGAGGAAAAAGCGTAGCAATTCATTATAAAGTTACTACGGCAAAAAAATTTCGTAGCAAATGATAAGACTTAATCGCGACGGAACATTTTCCGTAGCAATAAGGTCTCAATTGCGATGGCAACCGTTGCCGAAGTAAAAAAGCGAAGCAATTGCAATTTTTTTTAGTAGTGTTTGCAACTTCTGATTTCCTAGTAGCTTTGGGAAAGTCATGTGTTGAATGGTGATAGTCCAACATACTTACACTCCTAAGATCAAGCAATGTACAATCAAGGCAATCAGATATCAAATAATCAATACAGAAAGAGAAATCAAAATTAGTTTCATTGCTTATCAAGAACAAATGGAGGACTTTGAGATTTCAAACCACTGAGCTTCTCTCTATTTTGCTTCGATACCAGAAACTTACTTTCTTTTGGTAAGAACTTCTACTTTCTGTTAAATTTATGTTCTTAAATATATTCAAGGTTGTTGTGGAATGCACTTTTGATAATTACCCAGCTTTGGTAACCCCATTAGGATCGATAGGACTGGAAAAGATCAAAGTTCAATTACTGCACACCATGTGTTTGATGCTATGCCTCAAAGACAACACCCAAGCTGAACCAGTGGGCTATTTCATGATTTTTGAAAAACCTATACTTGTTGTTTTACTCTCAGTTTTTGACAGGTTAAAATAGACTCTTCAATGATCATTTTGAACTTGGTTTCATGAAAAACGGAGTTCAAATGAGATACTTATGCTATTTTGCACTATTTCAGGATTTCTGCAGAATTCAGCGTTTCTGTCACTTCAGATTCTTCTTTGACCATTCATTTGAACTGCAAATAGCATGAAACTTTGCGAAATAGTAGCTTTGCATGTCTACTTCCAATATGGAAAGTTTTGCTTGAAATCACTGTAAGACTAATTGTTGGTGAATTTTTCTTTCTTGTTATCAGTTTTCTGAAAATT
Organism: Rosa rugosa; assembly: GCF_958449725.1. Classification (NCBI taxonomy): domain Eukaryota; kingdom Viridiplantae; phylum Streptophyta; class Magnoliopsida; order Rosales; family Rosaceae; genus Rosa; species Rosa rugosa. Next base: position 36,861,092 of record NC_084826.1, read on the forward strand.
TCCCAAACTTGCAGCTTATTGTTACAAACAATTGATTTGAGAACCTTTACGCTTATTTTTCTGTCCTCGATCTTTAGTCAGTTAGATTATACATGCAAAGCATGCCTTGAAACTTAACTTCAGTTCGAAAGGCTTAGAAAAGGTTTTGTTCTTGTTCGAAAGTAACTACAAACCAGTGTTTTCTATGCATTCTGATCAATGTTTTCTTTTCGGAATAAGCCCACACATGGTGAAGCTCTAGCTACTGCTCAGTCTCTAATTGAGTGATTTAATCTTAAGGGAGAAATGTTATTAGGACTGATGGTGGTTTACATGTTCATAATAGGATCAAGGACTCAAGTGAATTGAAGAGTGGTTCTGTGGTACTTGCTGGGAGTTACACATCAAGGATTCCAGGTAGGGGGTCTTCACTAGTTAGAGCTTTTCTTGAAAAGATTTCTATGTTTTTATGCATACACATTACATTGTTGTTAAGTGGTGACCTGAGAGTGAAGGGAGCAAAACAACTACCTTGGGTTTCGATCCCCTAAACCTCTGGAGGGGCTATACGGACTGGAGGATGTCTAACATCCTTTGAGGTGTGGCGTCACTCCTAGGTGGTATGGCATAAACGGCCACTCTCTCTACTTCTTGCTGGTTGTTTGTGCATTTACTTTAGCAAGTAGGTAGTTGGCATTAAGACCTGTCATCGGTTTGTAGAAAAATGGGTACCCCTTCATGCATACTTTTCACTGGAAACTCTTATACAAAACTTTAGTTTTCTACTACTGTTGTTTAGAGTTTTATTGGTACCAACTTTCAATTAGTTTTCAACCTGGCAAGCGTTACTTCCTACTGAGTATGAACGTAAGTGATGCTTACCCCTACTCATTTCAGGTACTGTGCATGAAGTTGAAAGGGAGCAGAACTGAGGTGGTGGCTTTTGGCATTTTGAAGCTTGTCGACTTCTGTCTTCTAAGGTCTATATTTTCTGTTTAAGACCTTGATCTTTCTTTTGCTGTTTGTAGCCTTCATTCTCCTTAAACTTTGTCTTGGAAAGCTAAACTTAGCTTGACACTAATCTGTTGAAGGCCTCACTTTTGTCTTGTGTAAACATCTAGGCTAGTCACCTATATATTGAATCACTCTCAATGATCTATTTTGAGCCATGTATATATTAAAGGCCATGTTTCTCAGCTCTAATATGCGAACCAGATTTTCATCAATTTCTATCTACTCTTGCTGAGTGTTAGGGGCCGCACTTGTAATGCCGCAAGCAACCTTGTCCAGGGTCATTAGTTAAGCCTTTGGTTGGTTTGCTTGAGTGCTAGGGATGTTTTGATAATTTACAAATTATGTAATTTATTTTACTTAGCAATTAGTCTCCTCGGCCTTTTTCATGTTTCCTCCTGCTAGGTTCATGTAAGGCCGATATGCTCTATAGGGAGGGGTTCCTAGTCGGCATAGTTTGGACTACGGAACTAGTATAGGTAAGCACATGTACTTTTGCCTCCCTTACCGTCTTACCATCAATAAAAAAGGAATTATTCAATCATCTGTGCCCCGTGAGATTGCTCTTTGATCTTTCCTTTCGATTATTCATTGTTCTTCGTGGTTGCCCCAACATTCATATAATTGTGTTCTTGCTTGTCACTAGCACTATTTTAATATCGTGTGGCTTTCATTGTTCCTTGCAAGGTACTCACTTGGCTGACTAGTTTGCTAGCAAGTGCCGCACGGTCCGCTTTGCGCATTGCAAAGTTCGGCCCGTGACACTGAGCTTGTTACTTCAGTTGGATAAATCCTATTTGCTGCTTGTCATTGCTTGAGATTTGCCCACAAATTGTAGTGTGAAGCCTCAGATTTCAAACCTCCTTGAAGTCTATTTAGTTTGACTATCTTGAGTTTATTTATATCATATTTCACTTGAATTTGCGTAGTAATTTTTATCACCAAAGGTTGAGGTACATGTATTCCAAAGATCAAGTTTTGTAGCTGCCCAGAAACTTTGTTATTCGTCAAACTTCACTTGATTTGTTTCGTTATCTTTCCAAAAAAAAAAAAAGGGCCTTGCGCATCTTAAGAAGTTTGCGTATTATTTTTTTGTCAATACTTAAGCTTCATAAGATTCGCAGCACTGTGACATCACCCCTTTTGGGGAGTTATAGGTAGTATCCTCTAACTATCTATGGTTAGTTGGCAGTACCCTCTAACCATTGCCTCCTCATATTCTAGTCATTAGTACTCTCTGATGCGTCACCTGGTTGACAGTATCCTCCAGGTGGCATGAGATGACTAATTGGCAGTTCCCTCTAGTCATCACATATTTTGAGATATGAGTATTCATTGAGATTATGAGATTTCAAGAGTTTTGAGATGTGATTTATAATATGATTTATCGGTATATTATTGAAATTTCTGAATGATTTTCACGTATTCATCATATGAGCATTTTAAGACGGCTTTTGAGATGATTTGATTTAAAAGTATTTTCTCGAATCATTATTGCATGCTCGGTTTTTATATGAAAACCAATTTGGGAAAGCATTAAATTTTCTTTTATTTCCTTTGAAATCATTCATTTTTCGTCCACTCACTCTAATAGTTTTCAAATGCTTTTCCCTAGGCTTTTTTGTTTCTCGTGCCTAGTCTGCAGACTAGTTGAGGTCGAGCGTTCATAGGCGTCGAGGCATAGTGTCCACCAATTCTGACTTCCTGTAGGTTAAACATTTAACCTATTTGTACTTTATTTCAGCTTATCATCTAGATTGCTCTGATACCAAGTTGATATGACTTAACCCCAGATTTCACCCTGAAATCCAAAGTGACCCTGTAATGAAATTTCTTCTAAGGTGGGTCTCGCAGGGTCACTTCGGATTTCAGGGTGAAATCAAGGGTTAGGTCCTGTCATAAGAGGTTTGAAAAGGCTTTATTAGACTTAGGTTCTTCAATTAATTTAATGTTACATACGACTATAATTCTCTTAACCTTGGTAAGCTTAAGGGAACATCAATCGCCATCCAATTAGTGAATCGTTCAATGACTTATCCAGAAGGTTATGTGTAGGATGTATTGGTGTAAGTAAATCACTTAATATTCCCTGTGGATTTCTTTGTTCTTGAGGTAGAACCCGAACCATGCCTTATGATTTACCTCTTATCATTGGTCATTCGATCTGATAACTGCACGAACAAAGATTGATGTCTACAAAGAGATATTGACAATGGAATTTGATGGAGCTATTATAAGCTTCAATATCTTAGAATCTATAGGCAACCGTAGTGATATTCAATCCTGCATTTATGTTGATGCAAATGATCCTCCAATGCAGGATGTACATGTTTGATGTAGGTGTGGGGAACAACCCATTGAAGAAGATGCTAGAACTTGGTGTGCATGTACAACAACAATCGATCGAACCAAAGCAAGCGATCAATGTAGAATCACTATAAATCCGTATGTAATTAGGATTCTTATTTAATTAGGATATCTTGTAATTATAGAAAATCCTGTAATTATGGAAAGATTGTTTCCTATTAGAGTTAGACTACTCCTTTGTACTTGTATATATACCCCCATTGTGGGATGAATATAATCATCGAATTAACCCTGAATTGAAGTATTCTTTTCCACTTGGTATCAGAGCAGGTTCAATCCCTTGAACTTGCGCTGCATCCTTTGAATCCTGAATCCCGAAGAACACCACAAACCGCTACGTACTACCACTGTTGAAATCAAATCATCCCTGAATTTCAAACCACCATTACCCTACCTTTTTTTCGGAAAAAGAAGGAATTTTTTTTTTTTTTAGGACCGTCCCTTGAACCGAGCCAACGTCATGATCTGTCGAACAAGACAGACACATCACGCCAAGATGTCAGCTTGAATCCCCAAAGTGACAACGACGCTTCATTGCGTCTTGGAATATATGGAACGTCACAAGCTGATGAATTACCCATTGACCAGCCCAATTGTGATACACCCAATGAAGAGAATATAATTCAGAGTTCTCATCTGTAAGAGTTTTTCCCCCTCTCTACATCATCAACTGAAGAATCCGTTACGAATGTTCCTCCTCAGGTACCTTTAATTTCGAATGAATTATCTGGGGTAGATAATATTGATTCTAGGAAATCACAGAGGGTTACCAAGGGTATTCCTAAGAAACAATATGAGCCAGACATCAAAGCCAAAGCTAAATATCCTATAGCTAATTACATGTCTAACCATAAGTTGTCTAGGTCATATACACTTGTTGTTGATCAATTATCTATTGTATCTATTCCTAGTAACGTGCAGGATGCATTGACAGATCCAAAATGGACAAAGGCGATGAATGAAGAATTACAAACTCTTCAAAAGAATGCAACATGGGAGTTAGTACCTCTGCCGACTTGGAAGAAGACTGTAGGATGTCGTTGGGTGTTTACTGTGAAGCTTAATGCCGATGGAACTATTGATAGATATAAGGCGAGGTTGGTTGCCAAGGGATATACACAACGCTATGGGATTGATTATGAGGAGACTTGCAGGAAACAAAGATTGGCCCTTGCACCTGTAGCAAAGATCAATACTGTCCGAATTCTAATCTCACTTGCAGGAAACAAAGATTGGCCCTTGCACCAGTTTGATGTGAAGAATGTGTTTCTTAATGGGAATTTGGAGGAAGAAGTATACATGGATGTGCCCCCAGGTGTTAAGAATCACCAAAGTGATGTTAGCAAGGTGTGTAAATTGAAGAAATCTTTGTATGGCCTGAAGCAATCTCCAAGAGCTTGGTTTGGAAGATTTTCAAAGTCCATGAAAGCCTTTAGGTATAGACAGAGCAATTCTGACCATACCTTGTTTATCAAACGCAAGAATGGTAAGATTACAGCTCTTATTGTGTATGTTGATGACATGATTGTTACAAGGGATGATTCAAAAGAGATGAATGAATTGCAAAAGTATCTGTCAAAGGAGTTTGAAATGAAGGATCTGGGACAACTGAAGTATTTTCTGGGTATTGAAGTTGCAAGGTCTAAGAAGGGGATTTTTCTTTCACACAGAAACTATGTCCTTGATTTACTTGCTGAAACGGGGATGCTGGACTGCAGACCAATGGAGACACCCATTGAGATGAATCATAGACTTGCTATTTATCCTAATCAAGTTCCAACTGATAAAGGGAGGTATCAACGTCTTGTAGGAAGGTTGACTTATCTTTCACATACTAGACCAGATATTGCTTATGTTGTGAGTGTTGTTAGCCAGTTTATGCATTGTCCTAGTGAAGAGCATATGTATGCAGTCTTTCGTATTTTGAGGTACTTGAAGATGGCGCCAGGTAAAGGGTTACTGTTTGAGAAAAAAGATGAATTGGAAGTTGTTGGATATACAGATGCAGATTGGGCTGGTGATAAAACTGACAGACGTTCTACATCTGGGTACTTTACTTTTGTTGGATGGAACCTAGTCACTTGGCATAGCAAAAAGCAGAAAGTCGTTGTCAGATCAAGTGCAGAAGCTGAATTTCGAGGTATGGCACATGGAGTCTGTGAAATGTTATGGATCCGTAATGTCCTGAAAGACCTGGATTACAAGCTTAAAAGGCCTATGGATTTGCATTGTGATAATACAGCTGCCATTGAGATTGCACATAATCTAGTTCAGCATGATAGAACAAAGCATGTGGAGGTTGACCGTCATTTTATTAAAGAAAATCTTGACAGAAAGGTTATTCGCTTTCCATTTGTAAACTCAGAGGAGCAATTAGCTGATGTTCTCACTAAAGGAGTGTCCAGGAAGATATTTGACAGCTCGATTGACAAGTTGGGCATGATAGACATCTATGCACCAACTTGAGGGGGAGTGTAGAATCGCTGTAAATCCGTATGTAATTAGGATTCTTATTTAATTAGGATATCTTGTAATTATAGAAAATCCTGTAATTATGGAAAGATTGTTTCCTATTAGAGTTAGACTACTCATTTGTACTTGTATATATATCCCCATTGTGGGATGAATATAATCATTGAATTAACCTTGAATTGAAGTATTCTTTTCTACTATCAATTATTAGACCTGTAATGTTGAAAATACAGCTACTAATGATGCATTTTGGGAAGAGGAAATTCAAGAAACAGTGGCAGCCATTGATTTTATGCCTTATGAACCCGAAATGTAGAACTATAATTTCATTTATCTTTCTGGTTTCTAATGAAAACTTTTTCCTTTTTGATTCAAGCAGCTTAATTGGAGCTATAAGATCACTTGAAGTATGCATATTTGGGAGAGAATGAGACGTTACTGAAAGACAATGATTTTGGAATTGGATTGCATACCTCAAACGTGAGATTGCTTTTCTATTTATATTACAGTTGGGTCCATATACAATGAATGTGTGATTCAATGATAGTAACAGTTACAAAATCAGAGAGCTAGAATCAAGCTAATTAAGACAAAAGGAAATAAAGACATTGATGGGGTCTTTAAGAGAATGATTCACTCTTTAAGAGCTGATTCTCCATTATTAATTTCCTTTGATTTATCACCTCCCCGCAAGCTGACGGGGCATGCACGAACTGGAAGCTTGAGAACTAGAGAAGAGAATCTTGCGGAAGGCAAACCTTTGGTAAATAGATCTGCAATCATGTCAGTTGTGCAGAGATAGCGAACTGTAAGCTCATGACGAACCACCTTTTCACGGACATAGTGATAATCGACCTCCACATGGCGAGTACGGCTGTGAAATACTGGATTAGATGCGAGAGAAAGAGCGCTGATATTGTCACACTATAAAGTTGGACAGGAGAGAGGCAATTTGAGGTCTTTGAAGAGATGTCGAAACCATGAAATGGTTGCTGCCGTATAAGCTAGCTGACGCTATTCAGCTTCTATGCTTGATCGAGAGACACCTCCTTGTTTCTTAGAAGACCAAGAGATTAGATTAGGACCCAAATAGATACAAGAGCCACCCGTAGATATTCGGTCATCCGGATCTCCAGCATAGTCCGCATTAGAGAAAGCATTTATATTGAAAGAACCAGGTCGATAAAGGAGACCATGATTGTGAGTTTTCTTGATGTACCTGAGAATACGCTTCACTGCAACCCAATGTGTGGTAGTAGGTTTATGTAAAAATTGACATACTTGATTAACAGCAAAGGCAATATCTGGACGTGTGATTGTGAGGTATTGAAGAGCTCCGATAACACTTCAAAAATCAGTAGGATCAGATAAGGCATCACCATCATTAATACTCAAACGTTTACCACTAACAGCTGGAGTGGCAAAGGGTTTGGCAGCAATCATATCTGTGCGGCGTAAGAGATCAAGAGCATATTTAGATTGAGTGAGAGAGAGACCAGCAGCAGAACGTTGAACTTCAATACCCAAAAAATAATGCAGATTGCCCAGATCCTTCATAGAGAATAGTTTGCCCAAACGAGTAATAAGTGTAGCAATAGAAGATGAATTATTGCCCGTGATCAGAATATCATCAACATAGATTAATAAATAAATTGCCCGTGACAGTTCCAGAATGGTAGACAAATAGGGAAGAGTCAGCCATGGAAGACACAAAACCAAGTTCTTCAAGGTAGGAGGAGAAGCAAGAAAACCATGCCCGTGGTGCCTGTTTTAGGCCATATAATGATCTGTTTAATTTGCAAACAAAATGAGGGAACTGAGCATCAACAAATCCAGTAGGTTGTTTCATGTATACATCCTCAGTGAGAAATCCATGGAGAAAGGTGTTATGAACATTTAACTGTTTAACAGACCACCCAAAATTGACAGCAATGGCAAGAATAAGGCGTATGGTGGAATGCTTAACAACGGGACTGAAAGTCTCACCATAATCAACACCTTCACGTTGATGGAAACCATTTGCCACTAATCGTGCTTTATACCGCTCTATCGAACCATCAGAACGCCGCTTGATCCGAAAAACCCATTTATTGGGTAAAATATTCATGGAAGAGGATGGTGGAACAAGAGTCCATGTACCAGCTTGCTGAAGGGCATTGAATTCATCACCCATGGCATGACGCCATTCAAGCTGCTTTACTGCTTGACTATAAGACTTGGGTTCAATGAGATCGGGCATAACAGAAGCAACAGCAACATATTTGGGATTTGGCTTTCGTATACCACACTTTCCTCTTGTAAGCATATTATTAGGTGGTACTACAGGTGGAGGAGGAGGCGCTGGTGGGGTAGCGTCATGGGCATTGTGAGAAGGGGATGGACTTGAGAAGGGAGGAGAATCTGTATTTGAAGGTGGGTGAGAATGTGGGGAAGAAGAAGGAAGAGACGTTGGATTTGGTGGGTTTGTAGGTTCTGCAGTTTGGGTAGGTGAATTCGGCAAAGGAGTAGTGTTATTTGGGGTTGAAGTGTGTGGAGGAGAATTTGGCAGAGGAGTAGTGTGATGTGGGGTTGAAGTGTGTGGAGGAGAATTGGGCAGAGAAGGAGTGTTATGTGGAGGAGAATTATGTGGAGGAGAATTGTTATGTGGAGGAGAATTCGGCAGAGTAGTATGATGTGGTGTTGAAGTATGTGGAGGAGAAAAAGTAGGTGGGATAATTTCAAGGAATGGTGACAAGGACTGTTCAGGAGCAGTAGTAATGGTCTTACAAAAAGGGAAACAAGTTTCATTAAATATAACATTTTTTGATAGATAGACTCTTCCTGAGACGGGATCTAGACATCGATACCCACTATGATTTAAAGAATAACCAAGAAAAACACATTGTTTAGACCGAAAAGCAAGTTTGTGTATATTATAGGGACGCAAACAGGGATAGCAAGCACATCCAAATGTACGAAAGAAGGTATATGTAGGTGAATGCCGAAATAATTTTTGATAAGGAGAAGAGAATTGTAGGACTTTTGTGGGTAAGCGATTAACAAGAAAAAGGGCAGTATTAATTGCCTCAACCCATCATTGGGAAGGCATTGAGGCATGAGCAAGCAAAGTTAAGGCAGTATCAACAAGATGTCGATGTTTGCGTTCAGCAAGTCCGTTTTGTTGAGGGTGATGAGGGCAAGAAAGGCGGTGATTAACTCCTTTTGAAGCCAAATTTTTTTTAAAATTGCCATTAACATATTCACCACCACCATCAGTTTGCAAAGATTTAATCGAACAATTAAATTGATTTTGAATGTAAGTATAAAAATCAACAAAGAGAGAATAAGCTTCATGTTTAAATTTCATTGGGAAGATCCAGGAGTAGCGAGAAAAATCATCCACAAATACAATATAATATTTAAATCCTTGAATGGATAGACAAGAGGACGACCAAACATCGGAATGAACCAATTGAAATGGAAAAAGGGAAACAGACTCTGATATATGAAAAGGCAAGTGTTTAGCTTTGCCCAATTGACATGACTCACAAAAGGAAATATTATTTGACCCTGAGATTGGCAAATCGGCATTATTCAGAAGTTGCTTCAAGACTGGTGAAGCTGGATGACCTAGGCGTGAATGCCATAACTGATCATTGACCCGAGAACCGACAAAAGCAAAAGCACGATGATTTGGAACATTCGGGGAAAACTTGACAGAATAGAGACCATTACTACTCGCTCCGTGCAAAAGGGTCCTCCCCGTCGTTAAGTCCTTCACATAAAAGGCATGGGGGTAAATAAGCATATAACAATCATTATCATTAAGAAAACGGTTAACAGAGATCAAATTTGTAGATGCTTGTGGACAATGGTACACATTACGTAATTTAAAGGTAGTGGAGGGAGTAGAGAAAGAAGAGGAACCAGTGTGTTGTATGCCCAAACCGAAACCATGATTAATACCTCCAACATTGTCGGGTCCATGATATTCCACAGGGTGGACCAGATTGCCCAGGTTGGAAGTGATGTGAGTGTTGGCACCAGTATCGAATAGCCAAGAATTATTGGAGGCAGATGGGGAAGCATGAGCCGCCACGGCAGAGAGACGCTGAGTAGGAACACGACCCTCATAGGCAAGATTCATTCGATTATAGCAATCAATGGCGGAATGGCCAGCCCGACCACAAATTTGACAAGGGTAGCGGGTGGTAGTGGTGGAGTGAGGTTGAGAAGGAGAGCCCATACGAGATATTGTAGGAGAATTTGAAGGTGGTGGTCCAAGGATAGAGGAACCGCGCCCAAAGTTACGACCATTAGAGAATGATGGGGGGGGGGGGGGGATGCAGAGACACGACGAGTAAGGGCACCACGAGTAGAGTGTGAGCTACGACCAAAAGGAAAACCACGACCGCCACCACTGCTAGCACGGTGTGGATGAGCAACTAGAGCTGTAGTTCCTGAGTCAATCCCCAACGTAGTTTGACCTTGCAGCCTGCGTTCAGCATTGAGTAACAAAGCCTCCAAGGCATCATAAGTGATAGGTGTGTCTCGTGCTTGAGCAGAACTAACAGTGTTTTCATACATTGATCCGACATTATTCATAATGATAGCAACCAAATCAGTTTCAGAAACAACATGTCCAACAAGTGCCAAATTGTCGGCTATACCATTAATTTTGTCAAGGAAGTCGGAGATTGAAAGATCACCACGAGTAGCACGAAGAAGTTCGCTGCGAAGCTGAAGAATGCGATTTTGAGACTGAGAGGCATATCGCTTTTCAAGAGAGATCTAGGTTGCATGAGAGGAAGTGGAGCGAGCCACAATGGCAAGTACAGAGGGAGTAAGAGATCCATTGATCCAGCTGAGCACCATCTGATCTTGTTGAATCCATGCATCATAGTCGGGATTGACAGTATTAGTGAGGTTTCCATTGACATCCTTAAGAAAACAAGGAGGGCATTTGTGAGAGCCATCAACGAAGGCCGTGAGATTGCGACTGTGCAAGGTGGGAACAAGTTGAGCGAGCCAAAGGGAATAAATGGTCCTATCGAGTTTGATATTCAAGAAGTTGGAAATGGATGGAGTAGTGATGGAAGTGGTGCTGGAGGAAGCGATGGTAGTGGAAGGGGGACTGGAAATGGAAGAGGAAATAGTATTAGAAGTAGTACTGGAGGTAGTCATCGTAACAAGGGAATGGGAGGGGGGGAATTGGATTGCATACCTCAAACGTGAGATTGCTTTTCTATTTATATTACAGTTGGGTCCATATACAATGAATGTGTGATTCAATGATAGTAACAGTTACAAAATCAGAGAGCTAGAATCAAGCTAATTAAGACAAAAGGAAATAAAGACATTGATGGGGTCTTTAAGAGAATGATTCACTCTTTAAGAGCTGATTCTCCATTATTAATTTCCTTTGATTTATCAGTTACCGGTTGGTATTGCTTTTAATCTTATGGTATATGAGGAGAAGCTGATAAGAGTTTTTAAGGAACACAAGTCCGGAATTACATGGAGCATTGGATATATCAATAGAATAACTTGTACAAAGTGCATGCACATGATACTTCTTCCAAGGAGGGTTCAAACCCTACTAAAGAGGCACAAGGACGCTTGAACTTTACAATGATAAAAGTGGTGAAGAAGAAGATTCTCAAACTATGTGGGTCTTATTACAAGTAATATGAACTATATGATGGGCTGCTCCTCATGGATGTGGAGCTCCCTAATACATTTAGTATCAGATAGAAATATCTCCCTTTGAATGAGTAGTGATGTCTTACCCAGAAAATTTGATGTGACAATGAAAAAACAAGGCGAAGAAATCTGTAGACGAATAAATCACACACATAAAATAAAGACAAAATTCGGAGTACGTACAGAATAGAAAATCTGTCAAAAATGGGTTTAAGCTTGCCTCCTCATATAAATAACAAGAAAAATGAAAGACTGAACTTAGAAAATCTATTTAGGGAAAACAAAAATAGACGAGGCAACTTATGAGTTGGAGCTTGGGTCTCCAATATCTTTAACGGCCCACTTGTTAACACGATTACGAGCTATTGTTACCTGCACGCCAACAATTTTTTACTTTTAACTGTTTGATGCGAAGTAGGTGTTTAAATGGCAATAGTAAGAGCAAGTGCACTATAACAAAGTTTTTTTTTTTCACCTAAAAGAAGAAAAAAGGTCGAAAGGAAAACCTACCTGATTATCCCAATCAGTTCTGTAGGTCAGTATTAGTAGTACAATCGTTTGCACAAATGTTCCGAACAACATTCCAATCCAAACACCCTACAAAACAATTAGCACATATGTGTGATTGTATGTTTATGCTCACTGCTTATATATATATATATAGAGGGCTTCCACTAAGGGATCTCTTTTTTTGGTCTTTTATAGGGATAGGCATTAGACCAACTTTTGGATCATATTTTCACATCTTAACCGTTCAGTTTTTAGGTCCTAATGTATAAATCACTTCTGCAAATCTTCAGCCAAATTGGTGATCGTTAAGGCATCCAAAACTGCAATTTACACGAACTGACCGAATCTGTCGAACCGGAACCGTTCGTGTTTATAATGGTAAATTACATTTTTGGATGCCTTAACGATCATCAAATTGGCTGACAATTTGCAGAAGTGATCTATACATTAGGACCTAAAAACTGAACGGTTGAGATGTGAAAATATGATCGAAAAGTTGGTCTAATGCCCTATGCTATAAAAAACCAAAAAAATGGATCCCTCATTAGAACGGCCCTTTATATATATACACACACACACACACACACACACACAAATTAAAATGAGTGAAAAAGAATGCTAGCTAGGTGGAATATTGCTCACTTTGACTTGTAGGTTGACAACATAACCAAGCACAACTCCAACGGGAATGCCTATAAGGTAATAACATGCTATGTTCACATATGCTACAGTACTCTGCCATCCAGCTCCCAGAGCAACTCCTGTTGATAATAACCAAAAATGATCAGATTGTTTCAGATCGATTTGTAAAGAAAATCGGTCTTTTTTTACCTCGCTCTTTTCCTTCTGTGTCAATATATACTGGTAATGGTTCTACTATTTTCTTTTGGTCTGGGTAATTAATGCTTATACTAACTGATATGGTTTGAGAATTCAAAATACGTCAACAATACCAGAGAGCACAGGCTGAACACTGTTCAACAATATGGAGAAGGCCAATAAAGGTGACAAGTCGGCAACTGCTTTGGCTACCTCTTCGTCATTGGTAAAGATGTAGGATAGACGTTCCCTCAAGAATAGGAAAATGAAGAACAACACAATACCGATCGCAAATGATGTGAACACTATAACCACAATTGAGAACTTCGCCCCTTTTGAGCTACCTCGTCCAAGTTCATTTGACACTCGTACACTGGAAGATTGCAGAAGCCGAACATCAGTACAACAATGATCTCTCAAGTAACTACTTTAATGAGTTCAATCTCATATGTTGATGAACTTCTGATGAAATATGATGATGAGAATATAATAAGTACCTTGCTGCAGCCAAGAAGCCAAGGGATATCATCATTTCCCACCCATTGATGTTGAGACTGCAACGAATTTGTACACATTTTTTAGTTAAACAAAACAGAATCAATGCAAAACAAAAGCAGATTTAGATGAAATAGTTTAGGTCTGTTTTGAGGGGAAAGGGAATAAAAAACGATGAAAGAAACAGAAGTTCAGAAAATTACCAAATAGCTAGAGCATCGATAGAAACCTCAGCATTTTCCATACTTCCAGTTAAAAGAACCAAGACCGTATTGTACCAAAGCTCCAGACTGTTAAGAAAAATCGAAGTTCCACTCAGAAAACTCCAACTGTGTACTAATAAGGAGTTGTAAGACATTCCTTCCCGAACAACCATGTGATTTTCATATCAAGGTAAGTCATGAGATGACTAATCTTGGTGGTTGCAGATAAATCATGCAGTAATTTAGCATAATATGGAAGTAGCAAACAACCCTCGAAAACTTATGCGAAATGAAAAAAGAAAATAAAATACTTTAATATTGATACCTTTGGAGGGACAAAAATATTTATTATGTATCTTCAAATGCAAGCTTAAGCCTATGGTGCATTAATTGCATCTATACCTCTCTGATTTTCTCAAATAACCATATCCGATCAGTAGATTGATAGAAACTTGCCCATTAATTCAATGAACAAGAAACAATGAAACAAAGAAAAAAAATGGAAGGCAGAAAGTTGAAGTCAAAAACAAGAATAGTTTATTACCAAAGCATAACACCAGAAGACAGAGAAAGCTTGACGACATCCCAGAGATCTTTAAAAGCTAACATCGAGAAGCCTTTCCATGTCTGTGGGCATCCTCCACATATAATAAATAAAAGTTGACCAATGTTGGGAATCCAAAATGCTAAAATTGTGGACACCATTGCCCCAGGAATCCCAAGCTGATATTTCACAGTCAAAAGCCATGAAAGGAGGATGTGGATTGCAATTGAAATTGCTGACAAGTAAGCTATGATCATATTTTTGCTCTGTGCTTGCAAGTACATTTGGCAGGTAAAGGATAAAACAAAGGCGAAAATCACCGGGATTACCCAGAGAGAAATATAGCCCGCCACTTGTGCAATATTCTGTTCCTGTCCTAAGGCCTCTAAGATTGGAGTTGTAAAGATGCAAATAGGAACAAGGAAGAATGCGCTGACAAACAACACTATCCATGATCTCTGAAGATGTACCCCAAGCATGTCATATTGTTTTGCACCATATGATTGACCACAAAGAGTTTCCAGCGCACTAGCCATTCCCAGCTGCAGATATACATTAAGAGACTCAGATTATAATTGTAACCACAACAAGTGAGGGCAATGGCGGACTTAGGATTTTATCTATACAGGGCGTGATAAAAAGAATATATATATATTAACAGTTAAGCATCACATATAAACTTTTAATATTAGTAACATTTCAATTTTTTGAGTCGGTAAATAAATAAAAAAATTCCATCATATTGAGAAAAAAAAAACGACAATTCTAGATCATACATTTAAATTTAATTAATTAAGTATGAATAGTTTAACATATTGGAATGGATAATACTTAGCTAACCAACTATGGTTAGTCTTGGCTAACCATAGCCGATAACAAGAGGACACGTCCAATAACTAGCTAAAAATGTTTGATAAGAATGTGAAGAAGATTTCACCACAATAAATTATGAGTATTATTCTTGTTAAATTGACACGTGTCATCTTGTTATTGATTATGGTCAACCAAGTATTATCCGGTTAGGATGGTGAACTAATGAGCTGATCTTCTTATTTAAACAAGAGAAACTGAGCCAGGGGATTAAAGATTAATACATGAGTAAAGAGGGTTGGCTGTGGGGGCATAAAGTTTAATAGATTAGTAAGATTTAGTCTGCTAATATACTTGGTTGTTTATTAACTGTACCGAGGGAAGAAAATCCAGTGACCGGCTAAGCCCCCAGTAGACATATACTGTGTGGGTTGCCTCAACAATTTGGGATTTGAATACTGATCTTCAAACCTGCATTTATGATTGTCGTTGCTGCATTTATGATTGTCGTTGCTTAATTTACGAAAATTAAGATAACGAATAAATGAAATTGAACAGAAAGGCGGTTAGTAAAGCACTAAAGCAACATCTAGTTAAGTAGTACTGCAGTACTAAACAAAGTTTCTTTGACGTGTTGTAAATATTTCAAGTGAAAACGGAAGAAGGTCTATGCCTAGCTATCTAAGTATCTAGCCATCAGTTCTTCCATGAGAGGACGTAATACCAACTTCAACACTTTCAGATTGTTTAGAAGAAGAAGACATAGATACGTACCAGGATGCCATTTGCGAACCTGACCAGTACAGTAACGACGAGTGAATATGCAGCTAACTCAGTAGAGCCAATGTGACCAATGAAGGCTTGACTAACCACGTTTGTTCCAAAAGTAGAGAATCTGGTGAATATAGCAGGTCCAGCTATCACCCAAATCTTCTTGCTTTCATTCCACACTCTGTATTGCAAACCCAAATCGTGTTCACGTTCATCTTCTCCCTTTATCAGCAGTTTCCTCTTTATGTCTTCCTCCCCCATGTTTGTTCAACTGTTCTCTAGCTTTCACCTGCCCAAATACAGTACCAACATGTGTATCACAAAAAAAAGAAATACAGCATTATTGAAGCGGATTATTCTTGAAGCTGTGATATGATCCAATCACTTACACAGAGAGAGGGGGGGAGAGAGAGAGAGAGACCCAATAATGGTTTACATGTTGAGATGTGTCGGCATTTAATAGGAAGTATATGTGGAATTGTCGGGCATTGATTCTTGAAAAGACAACATGCAAGTCCCATCAATTTGGAAAAGTTTTGTGAATGAAAGTTAACCGCGTCAGATGCAATTTATTAACAACAGTCCAATCTACTAAATAAGGCCAACCACCACTTGGCCTAACCAATCAACTGCATGTATGTAGCCAATTTAGTGTTTACCAAATCAAACAAAGAGTATTATGTGGACCAAGATCAAACAAATCACGTTCTTTTCGATAAAGAACCAAATCACAAATAACATCGTTCCAACCCCAATTCAATACGACAAGTAAACACCTATCTTAATGTTCCCCATCCAATTATCCATCCTAAAGTAGAGCGGTATTGGAGAATTCCAGTTTTGCTTTTGCCGCTCGCCCAATTTGACCTCTGTAGCAAACAAAACCCGAATAAAATTCTCGTTTCTGCCCCCTCTACTCTATTTAGGCAGTATTTAATCCTTTTCGATCTATTCGAGTAAGTGCGTCGATCGCTTGTTGTTACGTTAGAGCAAGTCCACCGGAGGTCATAGTCATAGTCATAGTCAAGAAAAACCTGACTATATGACCTTGAGATGGAATTTGCTACTTCCACCGGTGGTTTTTTGACTGGGGTGGGTTTTGGCTTTCTTGACTACAGCCAAGAAATAAGTCACAAGGATGACTAATTTCATGACCGATGAAGCCCAGAAGCCAGCTAGGAGATGGACGGATCGTGGCTGACGTCAACAGCATGTTAGAAGTGGTCGACGCGCGCTGGGAGGCAGTGGAGCAAACCGCATCGACGCGTGGCTCTTCAATGGACAGAAACTGGAGCGCGCCAGAGATGGGGCTGCATGCCACGTGGATTCCTCCCGTTGGTGGGTTTTGAATTTTGGGCCTAACGGTCAAGCAATCCCAGCCATTCATTTCAATCAAATTTGCAATCCTACGGCTTACAATTAACATGTATATATATATATATATATATTTGTAACGTTATGAACGGTAATAAAACGGTAACAAACGGTAACAAAGTAAATGTTAAAAAATTCTAAACATTTCTCTATAAATACCTACCATTTATTTTACAACTCACACCAAAAAATTTATCTTTCATAGTAACCCAATTTTGTGCTTCCTCCTCTTCATATAGCTCTCATCTACCAAATTTATTTATATCCAATATGGCTGAAGAAAGGGGAAACACAGGTCCAGTGGCCGGACAAGAGGGAGATCAAAATGAAGATGATAATATCCAAGACAAAAGGAGATGGACGGATGAGGAAGATGTTCAATTGTGCAAGTCTTGGAAAATTGTTGGGCAAGATCCGGCTGTGGGCACAAATCAGAAAAACAACGACTTATGGATGCGTGTGAGGCGACACTTTGTCGCAAATTGGCCCCAGAGCCGATCAGCTTCCTCTTTGCAAGAAGGTGAAAAATTTTGAAGGTTGAACTCTTTGAGTGGCATTGTGCATTAAGGCAAGCGAAAAATTGGTATAAGAGCGGTTCGAATGCGGTTGATGAGGTATGTATTTTTTGATAAATCATTTAATTTGTTGATACATTAAATTAAAATATTACATGATAAATAATGTAGTTGATAAATAATGATGTAATTACAACGATGTTTATATTTGTACTAATTGATTTTTATTGTAAAACGGGATAGATACTTTTTTATTAAAATTATGACCTTTATATTTGTTGATAAATCTTATTGATACATTATAGTAAAATATGTCTTGATAAATAATGTAGTAATTATAATATCGTTTTAATTGTAGTAATTATTTTTCGTTATAATTAAAATATGTCTTCATTAAAATTATGACCTTTATATTTGTTGATAAATCTTATTGATACATTATAGTAAAATATGTCTTGATAAATAATGTAGTAATTATAATATCGTTTTAATTGTAGTAATTATTTTTCATTATAATTAAAATATGTCTTCATTAAAATTATGACCTTTATATTTGTTGATAAATCTTATTGATACATTTTAGTAAAATATGTCTTGATAAATAATGTAGTAATTATAATATCGTTTTAATTGTAGTAATTGTTTTGATTTATTTCGTAGCGAGATGAAGCACATAAATTGTGGCATGCCGGGATGAAGAGAAAAAAGAAGCCAAAAAAACACAATTTTCAGAGTTTTGGTAGTTACGCTGTTGTGGAGGGTTTTCAACAATTTAAAGACATTCCTAGTCATACATCTGGAGGAACATCAAATGAAGGAAATCAACATACGCCTACACAACCAATTCCTGGAAATTCTCCCATCAACTTGGACATGGATGTAGATGAGGTAATTGCAGGTGAAACTGCAAATCCCAATGTGAGGCCTCAAGGAAGGAAGGCTGCCAAAGAAGCAATACGGAAAGGAAAGAAGGCAGCGAAAGATCAAAGTCCTTTGTCAAACAGTCTCGAGAGTATAGCGAACAACCAAATAGAGGCAACCAAGGGCAAGAAAAAACTCGATGACGAATTCGCTCGAAGTCTCCAAGAGGAAGAGAAAAGAGCATGTATCCTCTTGCAAATCGAAATACGAAAAGAGCAACTCCTATTTCAAGAAAGGCAAGATCGAATTAAAGAGAGGGAAGAGCGAAATAAAGAGAGGGAAGAGCGTATTATGGAGATTGATACAAGTAAAATGACGCCAAATAAAAAGCGTTATTGGTCAAGAAAACAAAAGAAGATAGCGGAGAAAGAAGATCTTGACGAGCAGCCGCCACCTTCTATGGGTGGATACTATCCGCAACCAAATTTTGGTGGTGCATACCCACAACCTCCTTACCCTGGTGCATACCCACAAGCACCTTACCCCGGCGCATACCCACAACCACCTTACCCCAGTGCATACCCACAACCACCTTGCCCCGATGGATTCCCACAATCTCCCTTAACCGGTGGATTCCCACCACCTCCCTTCACCGGTGGATTCCCACAACCCTCTGCTTCTATGGGTGGATTCCCACAACCCTCTGCTTCTATGGGTGGATACTATCCGCAATCACCTTACCCGGGGGGATATCCTACACAACCACAATTTTCACCTTTCTCTACGAATGATTCCACCAACCCTAACCCTCATGATGACCATTCAAACGCAAATTGGATGTCTAGAGAAGATGAGGATTATGATTATGATTTGAATAATTAGTTGATTATGCATGTTGTTAATTGTATTGTACTTATTCATAGTTTTTCATTTATGTAAGCTACTATTTAATGAAATAAAAGTTGTATTTTAAAATTCCTCTTATTAAAGCACATTCCTCTTATCAAAATCATAGCACCTAATAAACATAATACAAACCAAATAAAATTGCATAATTATGACATTAATTATCCATAAATCCATGTTAATAGCATCAAATATATTCTATTTAAAAAAAAAAAAAAAAACCCAAAAAAATGAACAATGAACAGTGCAGAATCCAAACTAAAAAATCAATGAACAGTGAAATGGGTGAACAGTAATGAATGAACAGTGCCCCCAATGAACAGTCTTGACCGGTCAAGAAAAACAACGGGTGCTAACCCATGTCCAGTGGCAGTGAACAGTATCTTGACTGGTCGAATTCTTGACTTCTCAACCTTGACATTTCTTGACTACGGGTGAACTTGCTCTTACAGCCAGTAAAGTAAAGAAGAAATCCTCTTCAAGTCGTAGCACTTTGACAGAGCCATGATGACTATTGTCTTTTTGTTTTTGGACGTGATGATGACTATTGTCTTTAATTCATAATTATGTATTTCATAGCGTACCCCACCACGTCAGCCACCAACAGTAATCGATGAAAGTAAAATTTAAATTGTTAAATCGTTTAAGACCCAATTAATTTTTAACTAAATTTCAATTTATTTTCTTAATCTTTACCGCTTAAATCAGTTCTGCTCCTATATAGCTACATAAAATTTATTTTACTAGGTTTTTTGGAACGCGCCCCACGCGCTCTTCTCTAAAGCTAGGTTTTTTTCGTTTCCTCTATCCTCGTCTGGTGGCTCCTCGCACCGAGGCAGGCCTCTGGCCTCGCCGGAGTGTGGTGATTGCTGCCGGACGGGGTGTCTGATTGCTAAAGGTGATGGTCTCATCAAGTGTGCCTGGTCCATGTGGAGATCGGGAGGTGCCGATTTCGGGTTTTGTTTCGCGTGGATACACCGGGGACTGTGGGATCGATTGGTTGTGGCTGGTGGCTTGGCGGGGGAGGCAGCGGTCTCTGGGGCGAGATCACGGAGCCCACCCGCTCCGGGCAACATCGGTGGTGACAGATCCAAAGATGGGGGACGCAGCGATGTGGGATTTCGGCATCGGCATTGGATACAATCTCTGCTGGGTTTGTCAGTTGCTGGGCTATGACGGCGGCTTCCTGTCTTTCTCCCCCAAATCGGAGTGGGATTGTGTGTCTCAGGTGGCGGACGATGGCGGTAGGGGAAATGACGGTGGAAGAACGGCGGCGGTGGAAAACCAGGTGAGGATCCTGGTCTGTGCATCTCCCAGAACTAAGCATGGGCCTGGGCTAGGTGGCTTATGGGCTTGGAATCGTTTTCTGGGCCCAAATTGCTTTAAAATTTATTTCTGTTGTTTTTTACTTTTGATTAATGGTGGCTTAATGCCGGTAATAAGTCCCTACCGAGTGGTGGTAGGGCGACGTGGACTCTGTCCCGGACTGCACCTTTTGTGTGTCTGGTCTGCCCTAGTTAGGTGGCGAGTTCCCAAGTGGTCGCAACCTCCTAGTGGCAAGATGAAACTAAGTGTCATCGGACTAGTTTTCCGGTGGCAACATAATGGGAAAGCTGATTTTATTAGTATATTATGGCTTCGAGTAAGCATTTACTTTCCGGTATGTTGCTGTATTTGTAAAACGAATAGAGTAGCCTATTTAGAATACACACTTGTGTGGAGACTCTCATTATTATCTCGAGTTGTTCTTCTTATGCTTATTGTAATTTTGGGGTCAGGTATCATGTCCCCCCCCCCCATGTATTCTAAAGTTTCATTAATGATCAAGGCCTAAGGGCAGCTGTGCAAGCCCTTTTCAAAAAAAAAAAAAAAAAAAAAATCAATTCTGCTCCTATATTTTTTAATTTATCAAATGTATTTCAATACTTACTAATTTTAATTAATCTCATCCAATAATTAGTATTATTTTGTTAATTGATGAAGTAATTTTACCGGAGTTCTCTTATATGATAATGTTTCATTGACGTGAGATACAAAATCATCTCATCTTTGACAAGAACCTTAAAAGGAAGGTTCTAGTTGGACCTGCAAATTTGATATTTGCACCTCTTCTACTTATTAAACCTCCAATTCACTTTTTTGAATACTTAAATAACTAAGTAGAACTCCTTAATTTTACCAAAACTGTCAAGCCCCGAATTTCGAATAAAGAAATTCAAATTCGAAACGTGATAACTTAACAAGCACAAGAAAACACTTAGAAATTTTTTTATTTAAACTAAGCAACAAGACAACCGAGCTCACAATGTCAATACCGACTCGTTCTTTAGAGTCACATATTACATTACAGAGAGTTTACAAATTAAAATAAACAACAATTCGATAATGAAACACACCCACCACACTCACTGCACAGCCGAAGACTAAAACCAAAAGTACACTTCTACGTCTAAGCTACGACAGCAACAAAACTTCAGCTTCGACGACGGTTACTTGTTACTCTGACCTGCACAATAACCCCTACACCATGGAATAGTGCTCCCAGTTGAAACAACAAACCGGTAAGCTTTTACAAGCTCGTGTGAGTAAACCCTAATAACCACAAAACACATTTTCGACTCAAGGACAACAAACCAACACAATGATTATCTCCAAAAGCAAAATGCTTTTCTTTTTAAGGAAAACACAAGTCACCACTGTGACAAACCAAATCATTTGAAATCTCAACAACAAATCAAAGAAATTACTCTTCTTTCCTCTCAACAGGAAGCATTTATCACTACAATGACGTGATAAAACATTTCTCAACTCACTACGAGTCTCAACCACAACCGCACTCACAAATTAAACTAAATAAAATCAGTAATCCCTGCATAGAAAATTAGTTCAGGAGATCACTAAAAAGCACACAATCCAAAATCATAGTAATCCCTGCATATAGTTTAGTTCAGGAGATTACATTAAAATCACACAATTCAAATCATAGTAACTCCTGTGTAAAGTTTAATTCAGGAGATTACGTAAAAGTCAAACAATTCAAATGAAAAAGGAAAATAAATAAGAAAATCAATAACTCACGCCGAAGTCAAGAAGTCACCTTTTCGACTCCACTAAAACGATCACACAAAATGATTCATTTTCAAAACTCGACATCTTTACCTCTTAAGGATAACATACGTCACTAAAATGACAAAATCATATTAAAAGAAAGAATACACTCCAAACTCTCTTTTAAAAACACGTACTTATGAGTCGCAAGTAACCTGCTTGTTACCCCCTATGCTGTACAATGGCAGACATACTAAAGCTCTAACTGAATCGTAACCATACCCCAACCAAGGGCATGGTTTTGATAACCCACCATCGATCACTACTGTGACCCTCGATCCGTAGACACTCGATCCGCAGACCAAAACATTTAAAAAGTCGCTCAAGACGCAAAATGTTATACAACCTCACGTGCTCTTCAAAACAATATACTTAACTGCAACAAAATATTGTTTTCGAATATCAACTCCAATCTCCAAAAACAATATAGAAATCAACATTCAAAATATTGTTTTCACATCTTTAACCACCAGCATAAATTGATACGTAAAAATCTCAAATAAGAAAAGTCAATAATATAATTATTTCCATCCCAACTCATTTATTTCCATAGAAAATCAAATCACAACACATACTAACTCCACTTCATTTGACAACGACACCAATATATAGATTTCACGTAAATACATATATACGTAGTCATTCGCTTAGGAATGCTACTAATACCAACTATAGTTCACCAATACAAAACCCGTAAAACTCATTTTTTAATAAAACCTTATTTTGACTTACCCATTAATCGAAGACGATTAAGTTCATATAATTTGAAACAAATATTTATTTCTGAAAACGATTTCACAATTTAACAATTAATTCTGAAAATAAAGTAACTCCGTTATAAATGAACCTCGTGAGATTTACTCACCTCTAAATTCCGCTGCGTCTTCACACGCCATACGAGATAACACAAGTACAACAATCCATCCAAAACAACTTCGTCACGTACATAGTCACAAACGATCTCATCTCAATACATGAATCACAAAGCGATTAAAGTTCGAAACCCCCGTTTGAACTAAAACCCGAAAGTAATGCCAATCGAGGCGGAATTTCATCTGAGACCACCCAAAGTCTCCAGAACACTCCTACGGTCAATATGTCAAAACGACATGTCAATCTGACAGTTGGATCCTCATGGATCGAAAACCGAGATAATCGAAACCACTAAAAACCCTAACATGCTCATACAATCTCCAAATGCTACAAATCATATATCAAAATGCTCGTATCGACAAGTAGATGATAATGAAGTAAGAAACTGCCACTATAGAAGCCGGACGCACCGCCACAAGCGGCTGCACATGGGCTCTACATGCCGCCGGAGCGCCGCGGGATCAACCTCCAAACCAAGTTGATCCAACCATCCAGAATGTAGATATTGATGAGAGGAGCAACTTTCATACCTGGAGCTAAGATCAAATCGGCCTAAATCAAGCTCGAACAAGCTCGAGAAATCTACACCGTTGAACTTCAGGTTGTGATTCCGGCCACCACACTTCGAATCGTGCTTCAAGGCTTCCATGGTTGTGATCTAGAGGAGGAGAGCATCACAACATGATAGGTTTCATGCACCGCCGTTGACAGGACCCGCCCCGAATTTCACCCTGAAATCTGAAGTGGCCCTGCGGGGCCCACCTTAGAAGAAATTCTACCAAAAAGTTGGCGAAATTTCCCCTAAAAATGGACTACCCAAAACCTATAGAAAGACATTTTACATTTCTAAACCATCCATCCTTATTCTCTTAGAGCCACCATGCTCCCCAAATCTCAACATCTCCCATTTCACAAGTACAAATCTCAACTTAATAACATTCATCCCACAGGTTATAAGAGCAATTCTAAAATGAAAGGTAAATAAGCAAATCATGGATAAAATGGATACGCGGAAGTTGTGTTATTGACTATGCCTCAACTCCATGTACGCCCGACCTCAACTAACCTAGCCTGCAAACTGGGCATTTGAAACCGAAGGGCCCAGGGGAAAAGTATTGAAAAACACGTTAGTGTGAGCGGACAAAAAATAAATAATTACGAGGATTTAAATGAAGCAAACTTGAATACTTTCCCACTTATTTAAATTTATAAAACCTCGATGCATGCAACGTTTATAAAACATATTTCTTTAAACTCAAAATCTCGTGAAAACTTACCAGCCCCGCTGGTTAAGAGAAATCAGACTAGCCCCGCTAGTCAAGTAATAATAGGATATGGGGAAGTAATATCACCATACGGGTAAAGGAGCCCCTTAGGCTCTACCCTCGACTCCCACTCACACACACAGAGTATGTGAGGAGGAGAACTAACAACCTCAACTGCCACTCACGTAAGGAGGAGAACCAATCACCTCAATTGCCACCCACTCACACAAAGTATGTGAGGAGGAGAACTAGTAGAACGACCCCGGTATGGTGAAGAAAACATTCAAATCCAGTAAATCCATAAGGCTTCCCCAATTCCTCACGAGAAAACAAATATATTCCAATGACGTGGCACCGCATGCCAAAACATTCTCGAAAACATAAACAAATAGGCGAGAAATAATAAATATAACAATCCTTTCAAAAACCTCAAGTCCGATAATATGACAGAAATCTCAAAATCGACGAATAAAATATATTACTAAATTCCTGAAATCACCTCGGAAAATAATTCGTCGAGAATCACATAAATCATGATTTCAATTAAAATCATATATGACATGCTCAAAGCAAGCGCATAATTTAACCCTGAAAATATCGTTAGTAGTATAAGCAAATAGGAATCGTTCTATTCCGGGGATTGAGGGTACACCTGTCATTGTCAAACAATTAAACAATTAAAATTAAAACAAAGTATAATATTCACAAAGATATTCACAAGTATAAACATTATTTACGAAATTAGGGGGGATTTTTGTTTTTGGTTTTTTCGAAAATAAAACTAAGTTAACAAAACAATTAAAATGCAAAAACATAAAAATAATGATGGAATGAGAGAACAAAGATCAAAACCGAAACCATGATTAAAATCGATTCAAACCCTAATATTGTTCATCTAAGTCATGAGAAAGGAGTTGATCATGTGAAACATTCGAAAGCAAATGAATTCCCATTTTTTACTTTTCAATGCTAATTAACCTAAAAGAAAGCACCTAGATTAATCCTATCAAACATGCAATCAAACCCTAGAAAGCTAGTCAATCATGTCATGTTTAACGCATTACACATAGAGAAAGGCTATCAACTCAAGTGTACAACTTAGTATGGAAAAGTCCACCTAATTGCAATTCTCTTTAATTAAATTCGATCTTTGTACAAAACCTTTACTACTTTGATTTAAGTTTACACAAAACAAAAAGTTGATTCATGTTCTTAAACCTAGCACCATTCATATCGAAACCCTAAGTGTTTGCAACCACATAAGATTAAAATACAAAAGTTATCCATAATGCAAATTTAATTAAACAAACCCACATAAGCAACTCTCGAATCACAATATATGAATCTGAAAATTCTCAATTAATCATAAACTTCCAGAAATTAACAATTGTTCAAACATATATGTCAACTAGTTCATAACCAACGAAATTCAAAGCAAAGGTTACAAAGGAGAATCGGATTACACCGTGGATGAAGATGAGATGGATGATTCACGTTGTGGATTCTTGAAACTCGAAAGCAAGCTTCAAGGATGGCTATGGATGGAAGTGCTCACGGCTTCTCTTCTTCTTCTTTGGCCTTGCTTGAACTCGTGGAGATGACTAAACTTGAAACTAGAGGATGGAAAGGAAAATGGAAAGGAAATGGAGAGACAAAGAAGATGGAATGGATGAAGGAATGTGTTTAGAGTGAGAGGAGAATGTGTTTATATAGGGAAGAAAAAGAAGAGTGAAATGATAATTGGAAGAAAAATAATGAAAGTGGTTTGTAAAATATGGAAAAGATGGAGTAGTGATGAAATGAAAGCAAGGCATGAAGGTGCAGAAGTATGGAAGTGATGATGATCTATTGGAGCAGAAAAATATATCCAAGGAAAAAGAGAAAAGCATCTAGCTTTCTTCATGTGGGTAGGAAACTTGAACATGTGGTGTTGAGCTGTTTTTAGATCAGTTTCTGCCCCTTTATTCCTTCAATTATTTCTCCAACAGGAATTCAGTTTTGGCTCTTGACTTCTTCATATGAAATGATCTACCATGAGTGTAGATCATTTTGGTAAAATTTCAGAATTTATTTCCATGCCTTTGGGCCAGAATCTCTGCTGGACTCCTTACGGGTCCAGTTTTCCAGTTTTGCTTCTGCAGGAAATTGGGCTGACTGTTTGAAGGCCTTCCACTCAATTCTAGCTCTGGCACTCTTCATAAGAAATGATCCTTAGGATGTCTAGAATGGATCTGGAAAGTTTCAGCTCATTTGGAGTTCATTTGGTCAGGCGGCCGCTCCTTCTTCCTTGCTTGGCTTGGTTTCTCCTAGCCGGAGTAGGAAAATGTGAAAAATTGACCTTTTAGTACATTTCCATTTTTCTCCATCATTTATAGGTAATTATGGACCTAATGCTCATTTCATCATCATCTACTCCAATGTACCTAAAAATATAGAAATTAAGTTAAAAATCGATTCGTTAAGGAATTAACTAAGCAAAATGTGAGGAATTAACTATTAAAATACCACATTAAAATGCTCCTATCAATATATCGGAGATAAACTATCGAAGGCTCAAAATCCATTTCCGAAACATAATTGAAATAAATCATAATTAATCTCCGAAAATTAAATCATATTCCCGAAAATAAATAATAAATTCGTATCCAAAATTCATATGGAAAAACAATGCCAAAATTATAATCCAAAGCAAAATGTTATGCTCGATAAATAAAATGATAAATAAATTATTATTTCGGGAAAAATAATTGCATGCATCATTCTTTGAAAATAAAAGTCCACTCACAGTACTATTTAGGCGACCACGCATACGAGTTTCTTCGTCGAGCGGTAACTTGGTATAGCGCCCTGTACACAATTATATTCCGTGAATAACAATTCAGCAATTAAATACGATTCCAAAATCAATCCTCTTAAGTCAACATCTCCATTTCCTTCTCCGATTCAACCCAAACTTTACCACTAACACCATTTCATTAATTTACAAGTTCTAGGGCAGATTCGAGAGAAATCAGACGGTCGGATTCTCGTAAATCGATAACCGAAATTCTAAATTTTCAGAAATTCATAATCGATTAAAAACTTCTCCAATCATCACCAAATTCACATATATAAGCTCTAGATCAAATATAGGATTTAACTAGCTAAAAATAGAAGTTAAATCACTGTTCTACACTGTTACGTCCCGTATCTCAATTTACCGGTTTACTAGTCATTTGGACGGTAAACGACAATTACTTTCACTTTTTACTTTGTTTCAATACTTCTAGTGACTCTAAAAGTTGACTTTTTGTTCGGGTCAAAATTGGAGAAAATGTTCTTCATGAAAGTTGTAGAGGACGTTAAACCGAGCGCGTGTATATGTGGTACGTAAAAATCGGAGTTCGTATGAGAAAGTTATGGCCACAATACTAAAGTTACAGTTCATGGTAACTTTCTATATATATGGAAAGTTACTGTGTAGGTCAGAACCTACACAGATAACTCTCTCGCTCCTTCCCGATTCTCTCTCCCTATCCGACCTCTTCACCTTCTTCCGGCCATAACTCCTTCATCCGGCGACGAATTTTGACGCATAAGATGTCGTTGGAAAGCTCCCTTCCTCCTCTTCATTTATATGGTGGTCTGGTAAATTATTTTGAACTGTGGAAGGTGCAGCAAGGAGAAGAAGTGAGCGATGCCACTGTTTTCTCGAGTTTTTTTGTTGGAACTTGAGTTTCCGGCCACCTCCGGCGACGATTCTTATTGGGTTTGGAGCTCTTGGATCATACAACTATCCCCCAAAGTGTCATGGTTCAATTTGAAGTATAGAGCCCGAATCGAAGGATTGAAGATCAAGGGTTTCAATTTTTCCCAATTTGCATTCAAGGTAAATTCCGAACTTTTGGCTTGAAATTGGACTTTGTTGTAGTTATGAAAGTTGTTTAGAATGTTGAGATGATGATGTTGGTGAAATTTGGTGACCGGAACTGGAGTTGGCCGGCGGCAAGTGGGTGGCGGCGCGTGAAGGTGTCTAGAACAAGGTTTAAATTGCTGTTTTTAGCTAGATTAAATCCTTATGAGTTGTAGATTCTATAAATGTGAATTTGGTTGAAATTGGAGGAGTTGTGAATTGATTATGAATTTCTGAAAATTTAGAATTTTGGTTATCGATTTACGAGAATCCGACCGTCGGATTTCTCTCGAATCTGCCCTAGAACTTGTAAATTAATGAAATGGTGTTAGTGATAAAGTTTGGGTTGAATCGGAGAAGGAAATGGAGATGTTGACCTAAGAGGATTGATTTTGGAATCGTATTTAATTGTCGAATTGTTATTCAAGGAATATAATTGTGTACAAGGCGCTATACCGAGTTACCGCTCGACGAAGAAACCCGTATGCGTGGTCGCCTATATAGTACTGTGAGTGGACTTTTGTTTTAAATGTTGATGCATGCGTTGTTTCTTGAATTAATGCTTTATTTAATTATCATAATATTTTGTCGAGCATATTATTTTTAGTTTCGGATATTATTTGGTTTTGGAATATATATTTGGAATATTGATCGGATTTTCCATCATGATTTTAGAACGAGAGTTTTCTACGCTCGAATTTGAATTTATGATTTATAATGATTTTTCGACGAATTATTTTCCGATGTGATTTCTGGAATTATATATTATATTTCTATTCGTCGATTTGAGATTTTTAAAAGATTTTCGAAATGGGATTTCGATGGAGATATTTTTCTTATTTACTCATCGACTTTCGGTTTTGGCATTGGGAATGCCTTATTGATGATTGTGGATTTAGTTTTGTTTCTGAGTTACGATTTATAATTTGATCTCGCCTATTTGTTATGACTTTGAGAATATTTTGGCGTGCGGGGCCACGTCATTGGAATATACTTATTTTTCTCGTGAGATATTGGGGAAGGTTTATGGATTTATGGATTTATGGATTTACTGGTTTTCGATTGTTTTCCTCACCATACTCGGGTCGCTCTGATTGTGTCTCCTCCTCACTTACTTTGTGTTTGTGAGTTGCAGTCGAGGTGATTTATTCTCCTCCTCACGTGAGTGGTAGTCGAGGTTATTAGTTCTCCTCCTCACACAATCTATGTGTGAGTGGCAGTCGAGGGTAGGTAGAGCCTAAGGGGCTCCTTTACCCGTATGGTGATTTCTTCTTCCCCATATCCTACTATTACTTAACCAGCGGGGCTAGTATGTTTTTACGAGATTTTGAGTTTAAAGAAATACGTTTTATAAACGTTGCATGCATCAAGGTTTTATAAATTTAAATAAGTGGGAAAGTATTCAAGTTTGCTTCATTTAAATCCTCGTAATTATTTATTTTTTGTCCGCTCACAATAACGTGTTTTTCAATACTTTTCCCCTGGGCCCTTCGGTTTCAAATGCCCAGTTTGCAGGCTAGATTAGTTGAGGTCGGGCGTACATGGAGTTGAGGCATAGTTGTCACTGCTTCCGCATTGTAGGATTTATTGATCCTTTACCCTCTTTACCTTTTATTCTGTTATACCTTTTGTTTTAGAATTGCTCTGATAACCGTGGAATTAATGTTATTAAGTTGGGAATTGTGTAATGTGAATTGGAGAATATTGTGATTTGGGGAGCAGGGTGGCTCCAGGAGAATAAGGATGGATGGTTTAGAAGTGTAAATGTTTTTCTACACGTTTGGGTAGTCCATTTTTAGGGGAAGTTCTGCCAAATTTTTGGTAGAATTTCTTCTAAGGTGGGCCATGCAGGGCCACTTCGGATTTCGGGGTGAAATCCGGGGCGGGGCCTGTCATACACGCTGCCACGCACCTCCCACAGTGGCGGCACGTGGGGCCCACACGCCACCTGCCACCACCTCCGATGGCCACCAAATTTTGGTAGCAGCCCCATCTCAACCTCCTTAACACTTCTCTTAACTACCGCCAAGCTAGAAAACAACTAGAACTGCCTCAACAATTATGAAAACAGTAAACCATGATTATGAACAGTGAGAAAATTCAAACCTTCGATTCTTCCTCCACGCTGCCAAATACTTGGAGAGCATCATCTACGTCTCAAGGCGCTTCCAATGGACCAAGGTTTATCACCGGAGGTGGCCGGAATTGGGAGATACCGGCATTGACTCAAAACTGCTACAGTGACCGTTCTCTTCTTCTCGTTGCTGCACTCTCCACAGTCCAGAATCAATCACCAAACCGCCATAGAAATGCAGAGGAGGGAGAGAGCTTTCCAATGATCACTTATGCGTCAAAATCCGTCGCCGGATGAAGGAGTTATGGCTGGAAGAAGGTGAAGAGGTTGGAGAGGGAGAGGGAATTGGGGAGAGAGAAAGAGGGAGGAGAGAGAGACTGACGGTAAGTTTCTGAAATTGAAACTTACCCTACATATATAGAAAGTTATCATGAACAGTAAGTTTAGTATTTTGGCCATAACTTTTTCATACGAACTCCGATTTGTACGTACCACATATGCACGGATTCGGTATAATGTCCTCTACGACTTTCCAGAAGAAAATTTTCTCAAATTTTGAACCGAACAAAAAGTCAACTTTTAGGGCCACTAAAAGTATCGAAACAAAGTAAAACTGAAAATAATTGCCGTTTACCGTCCAAATGACTAGTAAATCGGTAAATTGAGATACGGGACGTAACAGCCATGGCCAAAGGAGGAACGCGATCCTGGTCCGTCAACGCCACCATTTTCGCCGTTCGATCTCCGTCTGCAAAGCATGTCAGAGTAAGGCGCTACCATGGGTAGGAAGAGGAGGGTCAGGCGAGTCGATCTGGGTCGGGTCCGCCACCATAGGTCGCCGAAATCGAAAGTTCTGACCGGGTCAGGACAGAGGGTTTCTCAGCGGGTCGGGGTTTGATGAGAGAGAGAGAAACTTCTGGAAAGTTTCCAAAATGGGTTTATTTTCAGAAATTCTCTATTTATACTAATTTTGAAAACTTTTTCCGTTGGCCATAAATTTCTCATACGAACTCCGATTTCTCCATTCCATATATCCACGAACTCGTATCGACGTGCTCTACAACTTTCGTGAATGAAGTTTTCAGAGAAACTCAACGAATAAAAAGTCAACTCCTTGACCCCTCGAAATAAAACGTTTTCGAGTAATTATTCGTCCGAGACACTTTCGCTCCACCCTCAAAGCACGAAATCGTCCTAACAATCAACTTAATAATTTTCGAAAATCATAGAAACTAATAATGAATCTTTGGGGTATGACAAAAATACACTTGAACAATTAAATATGTATCTTCAACAATTTGTTGTTTTTTTCTTTTTCTTATCTCTATCAATTCAATCATGAAGAATTACATTCTCGAAAATATATATATATATATATATATATATATATATATATATATATATATATATATATAATGAAGAATTGTGTGAGTAAGCTGTCTATATTTTGGCAATGCATTAAAAATTAAAGGGAGAGTTTTGGAGAATATCTACCTCGTGTGAATTATGGAAAAGAAAATAAAGAGAATAAATATTGATTCAGGTTTCCTGATTGCATACAAGTTGAATGAAGAACAAATTGTGGGAAGATACATAGAGAATTCGGCAAAGAAGATATTCATGAAGATTCAAGATTGTTCTCTACTTTTCATGGAATATTTTGATTGGTTGAGCGATGCAATTGAAGTATAAAGTAATCAAGACTCTTGGCTAGCCGTGCACTATATAAAGGAGGCTTTGTAAGACGTTTTACATACCTCAAAATTCAGAATCAAACACTACAAATTCATCCCCTTCTCTTCTCAATATTTCGGAAATCATTCAACCTCCATAGTTCAAGACCGTGAAGCAACCTCCTCTCCATTCAAGCATCCTTGCCATGAGCCACCATTCATTCCACCACCTTTGAAGCTTCTTGCGTTCTTGAAGGATTCAAAAGTGTAACCATGACCATCTCTAGTTTGTTTTCGGTTTTGAAACTTTGTAAAACAATTTTGATTTTCAATTTGATTTCGGGTTTTGTTTTATTGATCTATGATTTGCGATTTCATGTTTGGATGTAGTGTTGAATTTAGATATGTAGTTTTCGAATACTATGAAGCATGTTTTAGGTTTTCAAAGTGAATGTTGCGATTTCAATATGTTATGCATGTTTGTTGGTTTTGTGCGAATAACTCATCGTTTATGTGTTAATTGATCTTTGGATGCATACTTTGATTGATAAGCATGTAATTGAATCCATATTAAGATTGCTAGCGTTCTAGGTCTTAATAATTAAAGTGAAAAACCTATAAATGCTTAGGTAAATCAACAATGAGTTTTGCATGATAAGATTAGCGTTCTAACTTGTTATATTGTCTTGAATTTATCAAACTTCCATATGTGCTTAATGCGTTGATTGTGTTCTTGTTGGTGATTACCTACCACTAGTAATTGAATGCTTAATATGGTTAACTATGGTGCCTTCATCTAGTTAATTTAACTACGGGAAGTAATAAGAACCTTGTAGGCGTCCCTCTTTAATTTGTTCTTGATCGGTTCCTTACTTTGACATATTTTGATTCGTGATTTGATCTTTGAAACCTTGCCAATGTGTTAGTAGTAGTTAACCATATCTATTTTAGTTCCATTCATATAATTCTATTTTGATTCTTTGTTTTGGTGTCATCACATGTATATAATTAGTTGTTAAATTAGAATTAAAATCCAAAAATCCCCTTTCTTGTATTTTTCGTAAATATTGTTAATATATTTTTTATTTGATTTGTCTAACGTTTTATTTTTCAGGAATTAATAAGGCCCTAATCTCCGGTTGAGAACGATCCCTACTTATTCTTACTACATTGATAGGGTTTTAAATTGAGCACTAACTTTTGTGCAGGTCAATTTTTGGAGTCGTTGCCGGGGATTAAATCTTTTTATTTCTTGATAAATGGCGTTGGAAATTGTAATATGTAAATAAAATTGTTTTGTAATTTGTGGAGTTTGAGTTGAATTATGAGTTCGAATAAATCATAATGGAATAGGTGAAGGATTCTCTTATTAACATTGGATTCCCCCTCATTTTTCTTTCAAGTAGGCGCACCTTAATAGCACATAGTGTCTAGGTTGATTGGATATGAGAAGTGCTAGCAAAGGGTCTCGTCCCCTGCTAAACAAGTGAGCTGAGCTCAACCAAAATTATTCCTCAACTACCTGGCCATGTGTGAAAAGAGTTACCAAAAAATTGAGAAAGCAGCCCGATGTTAATACTAGAATCCTTGGGTCGAAAATTCTAAACCTTGATGGAAGACTTGTGGTTGAATTTGAATTCTTATAAGTTGCTTGATTTCACACTTTACACCCTAAATATACCAAAACACGTTTTCTACCTACACCATATATACTTGAAATTTTTCGCTGTATACATATACATGGCGTCATATACATCATATACTTATACAAATTATACTTGTGTTTCTTGTGGGATATACTTTACTCTATACTTGTATTATTTCGTTTATTGTATAGTTTACTAATTTAGTTTAATTCTTATGTTCTTCAGGATACTTATGAATGTCCGAGCCTTCTAAGATCCCTAGTGCACAAGAGATCCAAGCACGACTTGAACGTTTGAAGAATCCTCCAGAACTTGAACACAGAAGACCTTTTTCTCCTTTAAGGTTTAAGTTGTACACATTCAACACTCAAGGGAAGAGGATCTTAAACGAATCAGAGAAATCCACATCACCCACACATCACCATCACCACCATCCCATACGCCATCACCTCAAATCTCGTCCAACTGACCTTCCCACATTTACTCACCATTTTCGCCTACACCATCTCATTCCTCTGAAGAAGAAGAAATGGCCGAAGCTGAAGGTAATTAGAGTATCAAGGACCTCTCTACGTCCACTGTTGAAGGAGGGCTGCCTCTTTCCATTGTTTTCCCAGCTGCTGCAGAGGGTAAGTCTGCCAATTTTGAGATAAAGGGTGGACTTCTTCACAGAATACCTACTTTCCATGGACTCTCCATGGAGGATCCCAACAAGCATTTGAAGGAGTTCTAGTTTGTTGTGGGGAGCATGACACCACCTAAAGCAGATGAGAACATATTCAAGCTGAAGACGTTCCCCTTCTCGTTAGTTGACAGCGCCAAGGATTGGCTTTATGAACTTCCAGATGGACATGTCACCTCTTGGGACGCCATGATGAAGGCATTCCTTGAGAAATTGTTCCCAGCTTCAAGAGTTATCACTATGAGGAAGAAGATCACTGGGATTCAACAGGCTGAAGATGAGTCATATCCTGCATACTACGAAAGGTTAAAATCCCTTTTGGCGCAATGTCCCCAACACAAGTTCAAGGATGAAAGCCTCTTGCAATACTTTTATGAGGGTTTGCTCCCTCTTGAGTGCCAAATATTAGATGCTGCAAGTGGAGGCACTTTTGTGGATAAGACTCCAGCCCTAGGGAAGGTGTTGATTGTTAATAGGGTTGCCAATGTTCAACAATATGAGGGCATTAGGACCACATATCACCAAGTGAAGGAAGTGACTATCAACTCGGATATAAATGCTCGGTTGGATAAGCTTACTTCTCTTGTGTCTCAAGATTTAACGCCAAAGGTTCAAGGAGTAGCTTAAGCTTGTGGGGTGTGCTCTACTCAAGGGCACGTGACTGATCAATGTCCTCAATTGATAGAGAATGGTAGACAGGAAAGTGCCAACTACATAGGGTTTCAGAACCAAAATCAAGGGCAAGCACGTCCTAGGAATGACCCTTTCTCCAACACCTATAACCCAGGATAGAGGGATCACCCTAACTTTAGGTGGAGGGACAATGATAATGTCCAAAATACCAATCAGAACACCTACAACAGAGGACCACAGGGAACATTCTTTCAAAGACCTCAAGCCCCTCCTCAAGGCCAAGGAACGTCCCCAAACTATGAGAAGATTATTAAGATACTTAACAACTCAACTCAAGCCTTGATTCAAGGGCAACAAAACCATGGAAAGGACATAGCGGATCTCAAGAAGCAAATGGGACAAGTGGTGGACTTCATGACCAAGTTCCATGAACAAGGGAAGCTTCCAAGCAATACTATTCCAAATCCAAAGGGAGGTTTTGAAGGCGCCAAAAATTGAGGAGCAAAGAAGACGTCTAGGCTGAGAAGACGTTAAAACCAAGTGCTACATGGTAGGCAACCCATATCAGATTTACTTTCTTAACCTTCTCTTTATTTTTCGTTAGTCTTTATTTGTGGACAATTATTTTAGTTAATTGATTTGTAATTTTTGGTTAGTTAATGAATGGTTTGCGTTGATTATCCCTTATATGCTTAATTTGTGCTTTGCATGCTTTGAATTATTTTACATTGAGGACAATGTATGATTTAAGTGTGGGGGAAATGTGTAACGTTAACTTTATTTGTTTTTAGGTTGTTAGTTTTTGTGGTTTAAAATATAAAATACAAAAAAATTGAAAAAAAAAAAAAGGAAAATGTTGAAAAATAAAAAATTTTAGAATTAAATACTGTTTACTCCCTATACTTATAGGGTTTCATCGTTTCAGTCCCTGACCTTCGAATTTCACCTAAAAAGTCCCTGAACTCTCAATTTCTTCCCATTTGGTCCCTGTCGTCAAAATTTTCTGTTAAAGTTGCTGAAATGTCTATTTTGCCCTCACTTATTTTTTTTTTAAAATTATTTTTTTCTCTCTCTTTTATTTCTTTTTTTTCATTTCACCTCTTGAAGGTCAGTGGATTGGAACCTTGATGAGGAGATGAGGGACTAATTGGGAGGAAATTGGGAGTTCAGGGACTTTTTAGGTGAAATTCGAAGGTCAGGGACTGAAACGATGAAACCCTATAAGTATAGGGAGTAAGCAGTATTTAACCCAAAATTTTACATTAACTTTGTGTCTTGTTTTTCGTTTTTGGTTTCTAACTGTTTGAGTCAAAATTGTTTTGGGTTAATATCTTCTTCAAACTAGGCCCATCTAAGTATGATGTGATGTCTAAGGTCTGGTTTGGATACGAGAAGTGCTAGCAAAGAGTCTC
The DNA here is from genome assembly GCF_958449725.1 of Rosa rugosa. Classification (NCBI taxonomy): domain Eukaryota; kingdom Viridiplantae; phylum Streptophyta; class Magnoliopsida; order Rosales; family Rosaceae; genus Rosa; species Rosa rugosa. The sequence goes on from NC_084826.1 coordinate 36,897,669, forward strand.
ATCCACTGCTAATCAAGTGAGCTGAGCTCCGTCAAAATCATTCCTCTCTTCACCTGGTCATGTCTCAAAGGAGTTACCGAAAGAAGAAGAGAAAAAAAACCTAAGTCCAAAACATTTTTGTCTTGTGTCTTGCATCACTTTGTGTTATGTTTTGTTTTTGGGTCATTAATTAGTGTTTTTTTTTTTTTTGGTTTTCGAGTCTTAGGTCGCCCTTTTCAACTGTCTAGGATTAACTTATATCTTTGAAATCATGGCTAAAAGATGATCACAAAATTAGGATAGAAATTTATTTTTCTTTGGTTAAATGAGACTTATATGTGATATATAACTGTGTAATGGATAAGGATTTGATAACATGGTACAGATTATGAGCATGCTAAAATGAGTTTTGATTCAAAATAGCCCATGTGAGAATTTGAGCCCATGTACCCTTTTTCTTGGAGTGAAACGTTATAGACTTATTGTATATTCTTGAATTTCTTGGCGATGCTTAGTTGATCTCATTATCGTTCATTTGATTGATTACATGTCATAACTTTTTAAAGGACTAGAGAATGCTAGAATTCACTTTTATACTTGTCAAAATTTTTATCAATATATATCCCTGATTTTGGAAAGGATAAAGGCACCTTAGGATTTTACCACCATTGCCAAATAAGTCTGTGTCCCTATTTTGTGTACACATGTGTGCACTACCCCTAGATTAACCCCTTTGAGCCTACATTATTTAGCCTTTTCTTTCATCACCTTAAATTTCCTTAACCTTAACCCTAGTATAGTTACATCCGTAACCCTTTGTTCTAAAGACTTAGTGGAGCTAATTTTGAGACTTTGCAAAGGAAGAAGGCGTTGTTTGGACCCAAATAAGCATTTTGGCCTGACAAGGCGTGTCTTGGAGAAATTGAGCCAATGTCAGTGGCTCAAGCTATATATTGTCGACAAGCTCGAAATATATATTTAGAGGCTAAATAAAGCCTACTATGGAAGTATAACAAGTCAACTTTAGAGGCTAAATAAAGCATGAAGGTGTAGAAACATGGAAGTGATGATGATCTATTAAAGAGATTGTAATAGAAAAATATATCCAAGGAAAAAAAGAAAAGCATCTAGCTTTCTTCATGTGGGTAGGAAACATGAACATGTGAATATTGAGCTGGTTTTAGGTCAGTTTCTGCCCCTTTATTCCTTCAATTATTTCTCCAACAAGACTTCCGAATGAGCCTTCGACTTCTTCATAAAAAATGTTCCACTATGAGTGTAGATCATCCTGACAAATTTTCAGAGCTTTATTCCATGCGGTTGGGCTGGAAATGCTGCTGGACCTTTTACAGGTCCAGTTTTCCAGTTTTGCTTCTGTAGAAAATTGGACTGATTGTTTGAAGGCCTTCCACTCAAAAAAATCTCTGGCACTCTTCATAATAAATTATCCTTGGGCTGTCTAGAATGGATCTGCAGAGTTTCAGCTCATTTCGATTTCATTTGGTTAGTCTGCCACCCCTCCTTCCTTGTCTAGCTCGGTTTTTCCTAGCCGAAGTAGGAAAATATGCTAAAGTTGACTTGTCATACTTCCATAGTAGGCTTTATTTAGCCTCTAAATATATATTTCGAGCTTGTCGACAATATATAGCTTGAGCCACTGACATTGGCTCAATTTCTCCAAGACACGCCTTGTCAGGCCAAAATGCTTATTTTGGGTCCAAACATTGCCCCCCAGACCTCGAAGTCAAAGGTCTTCGTCTTGACTGAAGAGGTCTTGAATCAACACTACTCTTATAATGTTGTTGCTCCAAAGCCACTTGTATTGGCTTGACTGATAATACTTGACTGATTCCATATAGGCCTCTAAATAGGCCATAAAGCTTGAATGCCACAATCTGGATTGCCTTTGTCATGAACTGACGCTTCCTTTGCCAACTTTATTGCCTCCCATGGATCTGGCCAAACTTGGGCAGGTTGTAGGAGATCAGAACTTTAGCGTGCCCCCCATGCGAAGGAGACTGCTTTTGATCGCGAATGAGGATCCTTCTCTTCCTTGGTGGTAGCTTCGTCATGTGTATAGCAACATGTATCTGCCTTGTTTGCTGGTTCTCTGTTGATTTTCTCAAATGCAGGTGTTGAAGCCGCTTTCCTGGCTAGATCAAGGCCTATAGTACTTGGCGAAATAAGATCCAGAATAGCAAACTGTTTGCTGTCATTTAATCCTTCGCGAGTCTTATGTTGAAGAGGATGATTAGATCATGGCTATCGACATCATGACGTGTGACCAGGTGAAACCACCGTATCTGCTACAACTTTAGTATCTAAAACCGCATCGGTTTTAATCATGTTTTATTTAAAAACTTCAGGCCACTATGCTGGCCCTGCGGTGGTAGAAAAAGGTGGAATATCTTCACTGTCGCCTTTAGATGCGATTCTCAAGATGGAATAATGGCTCATTAATTATTAACTAGGGCCACTCACTGGCCCAGCTAATAAACTAATCTCCAAAAATATCTGAGCTATAAATCAAAGTGTAATGGAGAAGCATCTTCACTGTCGCTTTAAATGCGATTCTCAAGATGGAATAATGGCTCATTAATTATTAACTAGGGCCACTCACTGGCCCAGCTAATAAACTAATCTCCAAAAAGATCTGAGCTATAAATAAAGGTGTAATGGAGAAGTGTTCCTCACAACCCAGAAATGGCATCCAAGAAACCATTCGTTATCGATCAGGCAGATGAAATCACTGAGAAAGCCGCATTCACCTGGCGGACTAACATGAGTGTTCGATGTAGAAGTCAGACCGGAGAGGAGAAAAGTCGACTGATGGGCTTTGGTGGCGGCGATAGTCAAGCGAGTCTGGGTCCCACACCTCGCGATCGTTTGCCAGATGATGTTATGGCTTATTATGCTCTTCCCATCCGCCGTCCCATCCCGGCTCTTCTCTGGTCTCCTGCCGATCTTGGAGGTTGGGGCCAGAAACATCATAGAGTCAAAATTGGTTTCTGGCCCTCAATCCAACCTCCTGATGTAGCCTGGTACAATGAGGTTCGTGCCCGAGATTTGGCTCGCTGGCGCGCAGTAGGCATTGCGGATGCTATTGACTTGTGTCTTCAAATTCCTGGCGGCCTTAATCGCGCTCCTCTCGCCGCGGCATTTTGCTTATGGAACACTGCCAGCAACACTTTTGATTTCCGCTTTGGGCAGATGAGTATTTCCTTATTGGATATTCTCGCTATCACGGGCCTACCCATCCACGCGGTACCGTATGTTCAAGGCCAATTTGATGACGAGAAATTCCCACTGCAGATGACTCAGACTGGTCGCAGCATTCATAGCAGATCTTTCCCGTCTTGGCGAAATTACTACCGCGGACATCATGATGAAACCGGGGGAATTGCCTTCCTCGAGTGGTGGCTCTGTAAGTTTATTTTCTGTACTTCTGCTGGTAAACCAACTGGCACTTGGTCCTCTTTGGCCACTACTCTTTATAATGGCATAGTCGTTGGCCTTGGTCAACCGGTTCTGGGTTCGCTTTATCGAGCCCTTTATCAAGTCGCTATGCATCCATTCGAAGTCCAATCCTCAGGCCCCTTCTGGATTCTGGATTTCTGGCTCCAGACTTATTTCCCCCATTTTCGCCGACCAGACGTGCCAGCAGTGCCTCCAAATGACGTTCTGTTGGGCCGGTGGCTCTGCCGCGAGGGAAGGTATGAATCTCCGGCATTTTCCGAGTGTTTCTCGTTTTTGTATCTTCTGGATGAGATGCCGGATGTGAAGTTGGTGGTAAATAGAAGATTCCCCGTGATATTGGCAAATGGGTTTCTTCCTCGCCCGGGTCATCGTGAAGAAGCTATGATGATGTTTCGCCGCACTATTTCTTGCTCCGACATTCAATTGGCCACGGATGAACTAAGTTACGAACTTTATGCACCCAATCACTTTGCTCGTCAATTTGGGTTGGCCCAGTTGGTACCCTGGCCTCTGAGTGATTCTGCCAATTACTACACCTCTTGGCGGAGATTAGCTCCGCCTGGGTCTGCCCCCTTTCAGAGTCAGTTTACTTTGATAGTGATTCCCCCTTGGGTCAGAGCGCTATACCCCCTCAACGATGTTGATGATGACTATGCTGATTGGTGGAAAGAAGTGTCAGTGAACTGTTGGGGCATGAATAACTATGACCTTTTCGCCATCCTTTTCCGCGACTTGGAACATCCCTTTGCCGTGGACAGCGACATCCTTGAACAATATTATGCTGGCGAGGCTCCGCCTCCTGTTCCTGCTCCTCCGCAACATCAACCTGTTTTGCCCCCGCAGCCGCAACCTGTTTGCCCCTGCAGCCGCAAAGGCCCTCGCGGCAAGCACAACCGGGAATACAGATTCGTGAACATGGGGCATCAGTAAGTTTCCAACTTCCCTCACCATTTCTTTTCCTTGGCTTGAGTATCAATCCTTATTGCTAAGTACATTTGTTTTATTTTTAGCGTACCACCCGGAGCAGGGCAGCCTCTACTCAGGCCGGGAAACAGAAGGCAGTAGCCGAGAAGCCTCCTGAGGGGGAGTCCTCTGATGATGACGATGTGAGCCTTGCTGAGGTAAACTGCCCCAGACTAATTCTGACTTTGCACATTTGGCTTTCCAGACCCCTTCTATTTTCTCAGTTGTGATTCCTCTTCTGTGCAGGTAATTGCTGCTCATACTTGCAAACGCGGTCGCGCCCAAATTGCTGAAGAGGACTTTGAGGATGACGAGCCTCTGTCAATGCGGCTGGTAAGCTCTGGCCCTGTCTTATCCTTTTTAAATTTTAGAATCTGAGCAGGATCTTCACTGTGTATCTTTTGACAGGTCCGTCAAAGGACCACTAATTCCTCTCGCCTGAGCGATGCTGGACCCTCAGCCACTGCAGAAGAACCAACTCTCTCGCTAGTTCAAGCATCAACTAACCCCGTGGCGCCTCTTCCGTCTCCCACATCTACAGAGCATCTGCAAGGTCCTACCATTCTAATAACGATCTCCGATGACGACTCCTTGGAGGATGAAAGTGTGGAAAGCCACTCTGAGACTTCTGCCGCTTATGAGGAAATGATGACGACAGAGATTCTCGCAGCACTAGAGGTTCAAGAGGTGAATGAGGTGGGGCCTCTTCCTCTTGGTGACCACGTACCAGATATTGACCCGACAGCTCGAGAGGTAAGCCACTGTTTGGCCAATACTTTCCATTTCCCTTTTTGATCCAACCCCGTTCTCTGACTTTCTGAATCTGACCAGAATTCTGTTTGTACTGAGGAGGTGGCTACGAAGGCGGAGGGTCCTATCGGCGGGATAGTCACCCCAGAGATGGAAAATGATACTGACGGTGGTGGTCCCCCCCAAGTCTCGCGAATAAATGAGACAACCGTCGAAGCCGAGGGCCCTGTGCTTGAATCTGCTCCACTTGCCCATGGTGAGCCGCGAGTTGAGTTTCCAGATTCTCCTGCAGCTGAAGGGACAGACCAACCTGTTGAAGATGAAGAAACTGAGGAAGCTGTCCACCCTTTTTCATTGGTGGTTCGTGATCCTGTGGTACCTCCGCCACCTCCTCCTCCTACCAGATTCGAGAGATTGATGAGGGTGTTGGAGGTAACTCCTCTTTCTGCTGTGGATGAGGCTAAGATGGTGCTTCACGAACATCTGGGTCCTCGGGTATTGGAGACTGACATCCTCCCGCGAGTCTTGGAAGCCCTAAGGTATCTTTGCCAGGAGAAGGTATTGACCCTGCAGCAATTTAGTGCCATTGACGATCTGCTGAATGAACTTGGTGAGGCCCGCCAACGTCAACCGGCCACGAATGCCCAGGCTCACGACACTCGAGAAGCTTTGAATAGCCGCTCTCGAGAAATGGACATATCTCGCGGTATTTTAAATGAGCGAACCAACCGCCTGCGGGAACTACAAATCCAAAGGTCCGACTTCAAACTTCGGATCGAGGACCTCCATACAGGTTTAGCCTTTGTTGAAAACGCGATTGCTACAGAAGAAGCCCAACTCGATGAACCTCTGGCTGCTTCTGAAGAAATGGGCCGCAACCTGGCCCATCTCAGAGAACGGGCCACTCAGGCCGAAGCAAGTGCTATTGCGGCGAAACTCCGCGTGGAGGAACTTTGCTTGAAATTGAGCTTTGCGGGCCAATCTCTGTAGGCCCCCTCGAAAACCGTTCGGTCTCCTCACATACTGTTAATCCCTTCTTTTCCGAGATTTAAGGCATTAATCACTCGTTGAAAAACAACAGTCGTGAAAAAATAATCTTGTGAAAAGAATAGTTACCTCCTCGAAAACCGTTCGGTTTCCCCACATGCTATTAATCCTCTAATAATAGCTAACTCCTCAAAAACCGCTCCTCACATGCTGCTAATCCCTTTTTTCCCGAGATTTGGAATCACTAATCTCGATTTATTGACATCGGTTTTGAAATAGAGCTTCATCCAAGGGTGGGGATTTGCCTGAAGTCCCTATAAATAGTTGTATTTCAGGAAGGGAATACTCACAACAAATTTTCTGAAATATTCGAGAAATGGCCTTTCAATCCTTGCTTCTTTTTCTCCTTCTTCACAAATCTTCCCCTCATGAAATGACCTTTAGCCTCTAAATTTTAGGCTTTATGGCGTAATCTTAAGCCTGGGTTAGGCCTCATGGCGTAATCTTAGGCAACCCCTTGTTTCGTCCTTCTGGAGTTCTGCAACAAAAATGCTAGGCTTCAGATTGGTTTAGAAACACGAGGGGGCTCCAAGTGTGGGATCTCCGGTCATGTAAGATCATTTTTTGAGAAAATCCCATACGCGGAGCGAAACGGGGAGAGGGAGGACGGCCACTCTGAGGTTCGTCTTTCCTCCTCTATTTCCTTCCTTCTGGACCTGGCCCGTGTTGTGCCCTCCAGATGGAAGGGGCTTTGGTTCTCACCTCCTTCTCCCCCTTTCTCTTCTTGATAGAATCTTGGAGGGATGAGAAGGGATGGACTCTTTGAAGGAATGGGTTCAAGCTACAGAATGGCTGTTCCTGTACTTCACGTCCAGCTAATGGTGGTTACCAAGGCTAGAGGGGGTGCAGAGACTCAAGCTGATATTCGGTTCCTTCACTCTCTGCCCCTCCAGGAGATAATGGCGCGGCTCAACCCGGCGTTGGATTCCATAGCTGCTTCCACTTGAGAAAAGATTCAGAAGATAATCCGAAGATTCATGTTTTGTATTCTAGCCACTTTTGGCTTTGTAATGAATGTACTGCTTTTGGCCGCAAAGCCACTTTATGAATACAATAATATTTTCTTATCCTGATATCCAAATATTCGTGAGAAGCCAATAATTGTGTCTCGCAAGGCCCCAAATATAGGCCCATATAGTTGTATATTGAAATAATATGAACTTTTAAAATATGCTCCGCGTCAAAAAGAGACTCGCGGCGAGGGTTTTGAGAAAATATGTATCTTTTGGATCCACTTGCTGGCTCCCAACTCAAAACTCTTAGCGCCAATAACTCCTTCTTTTCCGAGATTTAAGGCATTAATCACTCTTAGCCGACGGTAGTGCCGCGACCACAACGGTTACAGAACCAGCCAAGCAAGGGTAACGCCCTAGCAACCCAGCCAAGCTAAAGTCACGCTTTAGCAAGTTCTCCTCACTTCCCAGTGGTTCTCGCTCTGCTCGATCTACAACATCGAGTATCGATTGTGATTTTCAAGAATTGCTGCCTCACCACGAGGCACAAAGAATCCGGCGACGAGGTTGGTGCTCTCCTCGTCTACAATCGCTCAACAGAAGTCAGGTCAAGGGACACCCCCGACGACCGCACCCAACGGTGCTGGCACGCCCGCGCAAGAAAAGAGACTGTTGACCAGCTGCAGCAAAATTGGAGCCAAACAGGCGTCAAGATTGAAGATTGAGAAGAGGTGAAAGTTCAAGTGTGGGGGTATATTTGTCCATGGGAATATTTTGTAATGGTTATGCCGTGGAAAAAAAAAAAAGGAAAAAAATCGTTAAAAAGAAAAAGAAAAAAAAATACATGTATAAGGCTTTGTGTGGAAAAGTTTAAGTTTGGATTAATTTCAGTTTACCCCCCTGAGGTTTGGGGGTGTCATCATTTCACCCCCCGACTCTCAATTTCACTTTTTTACCCCCTAAGCTTTCCAATTTTTGTCTTCCGTGCCCAATCTCTGATGCTCCGTCCAAATTGGACGTTAAATCCGAACGTTGAAGGCTAAAATAGTCATTTCAAGACAAAAAAAAACAAAAAAAAAAGAAAAAAACTCCCTCTCTCTCTTCTGCAAACCATTTTCATCTCCCAAATAAACCCAAAACAGAGCACATGCATAAACCCATCAAACACCCCCCAAAATTCCAACCCCAAATCCCACATGCATTATCAAAATCAACCAAACCCAATTCACCTACCTCTTTCCCGGCCCGACTCCACTCGCTGCCGCGCCAATCCCAATGCCTCCACAGCTTCCCGAGTTCTTCTCTTTTGAGAGAGAGAGAGAGAGAGAGAGAGAGAGAGAGAGAGAGAAAAGATTCTTGATGCAGGAATTGATAGTGAAGCTGCTATGGTCGGATTTGCTGGAGATTGGGCTATACTAATCTAGTATTCAATAACTCACATTACACATAACAAAGGCCAATGAATTGGGCTAACTAAGCATACAAGCTAACCATCAATTCCAGAAGCTAACCATACAAATGCAGAGTCCGATTTGGAGTTCAAAGCCCTTGATGAAGAACACGGCAATCTGGACAGAATCTCCCTTTGCTCTCCTTTTCCACCACTTCACCAATTCTGAAATTTAAACACAACCAAACCTCAATTCTTACTTCTGCATATCAAAGTGTGCAACTTCCACATGCTAGGCAAGCCAGACCGCCATCGGAATTGCCGGAAAATGTCTCAAAATGGCCAGAATAACCCAGAAAAGAAAATCAACAAAAATCGATCAATTCCAAAAACTAATTACACAGGAAAGTAGAGCATGACGAGAGGATCAATTTTGGTACCACATGCAACCCCGACGATCACCGGAAACTGCAGAAGCTTCGCTTAAAAATCCGAAGCTTTTGGGCTTCGATTCTTTTTCCACGATCAACAATCAGCCAAACCCGTACCATAGGGACGTCGAGGAGGACAGGACCGGAGAATTCCGACTCCCGGAAGTTAGAGGCAATAATTGTGGAGCACAAAGATCCGACGAAGTTTAAATTGCAGATCTGGATATATGGAGGGTTAAGCCTTCGATCTATAGATCGTGAGCTTTATAAGCCTCATATGTATGAAAAAAATGAAGAAGATGAGTCATGCGGAATGATTGAAGGAAAGACGAAGAAGAAGTGAGAGAGAAACGAAGAAGATGGAAAAACAGTAGAAGAAGTTTCTTTCCTCCAGTTTAATGTTATTAAGTCTGATGGAGAAAGTCATTGACTTCTTTTTAACTTCTATTGTATAGAAGACAATAAATTTAACTTTTGTATATAATATAACAAGGAGAGCTTGTGGCCTAGTGGTTTGAGGTCTAACTCTCCACCTAGAGGTGAGAGCTTCGAGTCTCGCCTCTTGCACAATTTAAATCATTTTGCATAATGGTTTAGTGGGATATATACGTATATCGGTTAGTATATGTATATTTTGGTCGGTACAGTATACCGACGGTATGCAAAAGTGTGTACCGTAGCTGAGCCGAAATACCAGCTTGAAATGACCATTTTAGCCCTCAAAGTTCGGATTTAACGTCCAATTTGGACGAAGCATCAGAGATTGGGCACGGAAGACAAAAAAAAAATTGGAAAGCTTAGGGGGTAAAAAAGTGAAATTGAGAGTCGGGGGGGGGGGGGGGTGAAATGATGACACCCCCAAACCTCAGGGGGTAAACTGAAATTAATCCTTTAAGTTTTTATGGACTTTTGTATTTTTTACATTGTGGATTTGAAGTCTAGAATGAAGCAGAGGCCCAACAAGATAACATTAGGCCCTTTTATATGACCTCTAGGGAGCTTTGACGTTACAATGCCTTGGTGACTACAATGAAAATGTTTCAAGAGCTCTAATTTGTTTTTAGGATACTTTGTGATTTCCTTATCCCTTCGTTTCTTTCTTTAAACTTAAGCCTTGGACCCATTTCAACCATTTTAAGACCTTTTTGATCCTTAAGGTGGGATAGCCTTTGATCTATGGAGATGAGTTTATAATTGTTGAACTTATGGCTTGGGTTTAGTTGTGCATGTAATTGATATCCTTCATGAGATCTTTTGAAATATATATATATATATCTGCTTTTCTTTCGTGATATGTGAACTTTTTGTTGAAAATATATATATTATCTCTCACATATACTTGAGTGAATAAGAAGCTTTTAAGTATACCCTTGAATTCTGAGAGAAAAAATAGTGTATATCCATCGTGAGGTGAATCATTACTTGTATATGCATGCTAAGCTCCAACCACTCACCATTGTTGCTCCCAAGTCCTACATGCTTATGTTTTGTGTATATCTTTTATATAGCTCTCGAAAAATACATGATAAAGTCTTGTTGAGTGTTATTCTTCATGACATGTAAGTGGGGGATTTTTGAGACAAAATGTTGAAGGGCATTATAGTCTTTTTGTTTGTATAACATTTTTGAGTACTCTTTGTACTTAGTTATTTTCGTTGGTTTTAGTTTTCCATACTTAGTTTAATTTTTGTTTTGAGTCTTAGTTAGTTTGTGTTTTTGTTTTGTGTTGATTTTGCTAAGGGTCTAGCAAAGGCTAAGTGTGGGGGAATTTGATGAGAGCAATATTTGCTATGTTTTTAATGCATTTTTCTCTACATTTTACTTAGTTATTTCCTTAATAATATCATTTCTAACTTAGTTTTTGTTTTTAGGTACTTTTGAGTCTAGAAATGGAAGGCAAGGAGTTATATTCGCAAAAATGGAAAGAAATGGAGAAATGAAGTTTTCCCAGTTCTACTAGGAAAAGGAATCCGAGTTGAAATAGGAATCCTAAGTCAACTAGGAGTGAGCTCGAAAAAATGATGATCGGAAATGAGAAATGACAGAGTCCCAGTTGGACTAGGAAACCTACTTACATTAGGAGTCCTGATGGTACTAAGAGACCTGGGAAGACTAGGAGATGTTGTGGCTTCAAAATGACTCAAGATTGTTCAAGAATGTTCTAGAAGAAGCAATGTGGCGTCATATATGAAGATGGCCTTCGAAAATGTCCAACTAAAGAAGCCTGACCCAAAGATTGAAGCATGTGACTTGCACATGAGTCTCTAGAATCATCCATGACGTCTTGAACGAGTTTGTGTCCCATAAATATTGCTTTTGCCATGAGAATTAAAAGGAATACAAGAAGATTTCGGCAATGCATTAAAAAGGGAGAGTTTTGGAGAATATTTACTTTGTGTGAATTACGGAAAAGAAAATAAAGAGAATAAATATTGATTCAGGTTTTCTGATTGCATACGAGTTGAATGAAGACCAAATTGAGGGAAGATACATAGAGAATTTGGCAAAGAAGATATCCATGAAGATTCAAGATTGTTCTCTACCACGGAATATTTTGATTGGTTGAATGATGCAATTGAAGTAGAAAGTAATCAAGACTCTTGGCTAGCCATGCACTATATAAAGGAGACTTTGTGAGACGTTTTACACACCTCAAAATTCAGAATCAAACACCACAAATTCGTCCCCTTCTCTTCTCAATATTTCGGCAATCATTCAATCTCCAAAGTTTAAGACCGTAAAGCATCCTCTTCTCCATTCAAGCATCCTTGCCGTGAGCCACCATTCAATCCACCACCTTTGAAGCTTCTTGCGTTCTTGAAGGATTCAAAAGTGTAACCATGACCATCTCTAGTTTGTTTTCGGTTTTGAAACTTCGTAAAACAATTTCGGTTTTCAATTTGATTTTGGGTTTTGTTTTATTGATCTATGATTTGCGATTTCATGTTTGGATGAAGTGTTGAATTTAGATATGTGATTTTTGAATACTATGAAGCATGTTTTAGATTTTAGGTTTTCAAAGTGAAAGTTGCGATTTCAATATGTTATGCATGTTTGTTGGTTTTGTGTGAATAACTCATCGTTTATGTGTTAATTGATCTTTGGATGAATACTTTGATTGATAAGTATGTAATTGAATCCATATAAAGATTGCTAGTGTTCTAGGTCTTAATAATTAAAGTGGAAAACCAATAAATACTTAGGTAAATCAACAATGAGTTTTGCATGATAAGATTAGCGTTCTAACTTGTTATCTTGGCTTGAATTTATCAAACTTCCATATGTGCTTAATGCATTGATTGTGTTCTTGTTAGTGATTAGCTACCACTAGTAATTGCATGCTTAATAGGGTTAACTATGGTGCGTTCGTCTAGTTAATTTAACTAAGGGAAGTAACAAGAACCTTGTAGGCATCCCTCTTTGTTCTTGATCGATTCCTTATTTTGACATATTTTGATTCGTGATTTGATCTTTGAAACCTTGCCAACGTGTTAGCAGTAGTTAACTATATCTATTTTAGTTTCATTCATATAATTCTATTTTGATTCTTTGTTTTGGTGTCATCACATGTATATAATTAGTTGTTAAATTAGAATTAAAATCCAAAAATCCCCTTTCTATTATTTTTCGTAAATATTGTTAATATATTCTTTATTTGATTTGTCTAACGTTTTATTTTTCAGGAATCAATAAGGCCCTAATCCCCGGTTGAGAACGATCCCTACTAATTCTTACTACATTAATAGGGTTTTAAATTGAGCACTAACTTTTGTGCAGGTCAGTGATTGATGTGTAAGTGAGGTGATGAGGATTTTTTTTTTTTTCTTAATATTTGCACAAAGTAAATAACATAAAATAAACAACAGCAAATAAATTGCATAAACGTAGATGCAAGTAAATAAAGTGTAGGCAAAGTAAAGAACAAGAATGTAAAGGTGCATGAAAATAACAAGCAGGAAGATAAAAGCAATAAGATAAATAGCAAAATGTAAACAACGATAATTTAAAGTGCAAGAAAGATATATGAAATATACTAGTGGAGAAAAACTATAAGTTAAACACACCGTGGGAGTAGTCAAATATTTTCGACATGCAATTATGACAAATAACCAACTATGGATGCGGCTATAAATGCGTCCATCATTGCGGCTATAAATATGATGATCATTGGAGCAATAAGTACGGCGTTTATTACGGCTTTAAGGGCAATGGTGGTTACGTAATTAGTGCAACGATAATTATCATCATAAGTGTGAATGCGGCTTTAAGTGTGGATAATTATCATCATAAATATTTTCGACATGCAATTATGACAAATAACCAACTATGGATGCGGCTATAAATGCGTCCATCATTGCGGCTATAAATATGATGATCATTGGAGCAATAAGTACGGTGTTTATTACGGCTTTAAGGGCAATGGTGGTTACGTAATTAGTGCAACGATAATTATCATCATAAGTGTGTAGGTAAATGCAGCCATAAAGGCGGAGATAATGGCGGCTTGTTCTCCAAGTAAGTCGTCGCCTATATAAAGGAGGCTTGACATCCAGGTAAACCATCTGATTCTAATTCCTCTTACTAGATTCGACTAAGAAACGTACTGACTTAGGCATTGGAGGGTTTCCTGCAGGTACCCCCCTCCTCCTCGAGCCGACGGTCAAACTTCTGAGTCAACGCTCAAAGAAAGCTTATCAATCGTTCCTGGTCAGCTCCCGCTCCAGTCCACATTCATTGGTGAGTCTAAATCCTCTTTGGAATTTTTCATCACTAACACACATAAAGACTAATAAATGGAAGCAAAAGAAACAAAAACTTAATCACTATGAAATGAATCTTGTGAAACCAAGGAGTAAATGGAAGCGACACTCTTCTTCCTGACATTTATTTGGATTGAGGGGTGGAGGACACTTACTCATCCTCATGGCCTTGGCCCCCAGAAGCGCTGGACGCCGACGAGGGAACATCTCCTGGAATCATGCCTCGAATAGGAGAGTAGCACCTGGGGGCAAATCCGTAGTAACGATGGAACTCGTCAAGGCCCAAATAGCACCTGTCCTCCTCTCTGGTCAGGGCTTGATTCCACCCAAGTCGAAAAGGTTTGGCTGATACGCGCTTCATTTGAGCAGCCCCTCTCTCGAACTCCTCATTCTTGCTCTGAGTCACTAAGGCCAAGTCAGCTTTCAGTGTCTCTATCTGACGATGTTTGTCCTCGAGGAGGTCCACTATTACTTTCATCTTATCATTAAGCTCTTTTTTCAGGGATTTGAGTTGGCAACTCGCCTCATCTAACCGTTGTTGTTGCTTTGAATGAAAGACGCCAAGGTCGCGCAAGAAATGGTGGGACCCCATAAGGGCCTATACAGGAAAGAAAAGAGTCAAGTGAATAAAATAAAAGTTATTTGCGTCAAGGGAAAAAATCATGAAAGAAGAAAAAATACTCACGTCTAGCTGAGAGGCACAAATATCATTGTAAAGCTCCATGGGACTCTTGGAGGGCAGCTCCAAATTAGGACTCAATGATGCAAAGGCATTAGCCACCGCTGATTTGGCCGGACCATTGGCAAGTACGGATTCTCCTACCAAAACATAGGAGTTGTCACGCTTCCTGAAATTTAATTTGAGAACTTTGGGAGGAGGAGGAGGCATTATGGCGGATAGGCTAGCTGAGGACGAATGGGCACTTCGAGAGGATGGATTAGAGATAGTATCTAGCGCGGGTGTGTTGGATCATAATGCATATACATATTTGTGCCCTAAAACATGGAAATTACTTGTTCTAAAGTCCAATTTAATGTTGACTAATCCAATTCCATTATTCCCCTAATCTTGTACTTTCGCTTAACCTTTGTGTTAATTTATATATATTTATTATGTTTTCCTTATCATGCTAGGAAGTGATGGAGAAGCATGAAAATGCACTAAAAAGTCAACCTTAGCACATTTTCCTACTCCGGCTAGGAGAAAATGAGCTAGACAAGAAAGGAAGGGCGGCAGTCTGATCAAAAGAACTCCAAGTGAGTAAAAACTTTCCAGATCCATTCTAGACATCTGAAGGATAATTTCTTATGAAGAGTGCAAGAGCTAGTTCGGAGTGGAATGCCTTCTGTTAATGTCTAAAAATTCGGCGGTAGCTGAACCTTTGTTAACGCTGATCCGGTGGGCGGATCGATACTTGTGATGCTCTCGAAGCCCCCGCTACCTGTCAAGTAAAATACAAAGGGCGTCAGAGGGAGACCGCGTTGGGCGGTCTTCAACTCTCTGATGCCTAAGTCAGTCAATGTATTTATGTTGACAAAGTAACAGTAGGTAAGTATTGAATGCGTAATTAATGAGGAGAGAGGAGAGGACCTTTTATAGGTGAGGAAGAGGTTGATCTTCTCTTTGTTTTCGATGTGGGACTGATATGCCTCAGTTCCCAGTTTCAGAAGCTTCTGATGCCATCTTGGCGCGGCGCGTGGCGGCGCGTCGGCGGCGATCTGGAGGTGGTCCGACGTTGGGGCTGTAGCCCGCCTGGCGGTGTGTCTGCATGTCATTCCTTTGGTTGGAATTAATACCTTTGGCGGTAGAATGAGCGTAGCCCATTAGAGCTAATTATGCTTGCAAATGTACATGTATGTACACCTTCAAAAGATCAGTCCAAGTTTCTGACTAAAAGACGAAAACAGCAAAACAGAACCTGCATGGATTCCGGCAGCATTTCCGGCCAAAACACGGTGAACTAAGCTTTAAAATTTTACCATAATGATCTATACTTGTCGAGGAACATTTGGTATGCAGAAGTCAAAGGCTAATTCCAAAGTCTCGGTGGAGATTCAATTGAAGGAAGCTTCAAAGACGTATCCTAGTCAAAACATGGCAGTTTGGCCTAGAACCTTCTTTGGGCGGATTTCTTGTGCATTTTTGGAATGTCTATGATGCTGAAATTATCAAGGAGAGCCCTAGACGAATCCTACAAGACTATGGTAAGATTAATCCAACATATATCTTTTGGATAATAGGCATCCCTTGCACACTTTCTCTCCCATGCTTGTCATCTTGACTTTGGTGACCCAAAACCACTCCGACACTCTTCATTTTCATGCTTCCCATGCATAATAAAGAGAGCTAGCTGCTCATCTCTTCTCCCTTAGCCATATTTTTCTACTCTACTCTCTTTAATAGCTCACAATTACCTCCCTCTTTTTACTCCATCTCTTCCATACATTTTCCCCTTATTTTTAGGATCTATTACCACTCTCATACTCCACCTCCATGCTTCTTATAATGCTTGAGCTGCTATCGATCTTTGCTTCCATTCATCATTTTACTCCTCTTTCTCTTCTCTTAAACCATCACCCATTCCACCCCATTACATCTTTTTTCTCTCTACCTCCACAACAAAACCTCTCCTCTCAAAATCTAAACCCATAATATCCATATTCCTCAACCTCCATCACCACCACCACAACTACCATCTTCCACCACCACAAACTCCATCACCACCACCACTACTCTATCACTACCACTTAAAATTAGCCAAAGAAACATCATATCTTCATCACCATTTCATTCGTCATTAACAAGAAGTTCATCATCCATCCATTCCACCATCAAAGAGGATTCAAGGAGCATTGAATGAGGAAAACCAGGGAGGAGCTAGCCATTGATTTGTCAAGCTTCAACTAGTTCATTCTTTCCTTTAACTCTTTAATTTACCTTGATGTATATTATAGATTTGATGATAATTTATATGACTATGAGTGAGTAGTTACTTTGTTGGGGCTAGGGTTGAAATCCCTAGCAATCTTGTATGAATTGATGTTATAATATGATGTGATGCAATTTTCTTTAATATGCCTACATGCTAGTTCAAGAGTTGAATGCATATACTTAGACTTTACCACTTTGAGTATGTGTGTTTGCTATGTCATGATATAATGTTTAGAGATTGGTAACCTTTGAATTTTAAAGCATGAAAGCACACTAGGTGTGCATGTAGGGGTTGTAAATTACAATCACTTAGAGATAAGCTTGGTTGGTTTGCATAATTTCTTCATCTCCAAACTTTATGCACTTAGAGTAATGCACTACATACCTAACCGGATCGAAATGCATGACCTAAGTAGTTAAGTACTACACCCAAGAGGGAGTTGCTTGATATCACAAAAGGAGCATGTCCCTTGTCATATCCGACAGGGATGCAAGGAGAGAAATTGGTTAATTAATTTAGCATCATCCATATTTAAATGCATCAATATTTGCAAGGGAGGTTAGTGGTAGACAATCTAAATCCTAACTTTCATCCATTTGATCACTAGTTTAGTTTAGAATAATTTAGTTTACATTTGAGCATCTAGTTGTTTTCAATTCAAAACTATCTTCAAAAACCAAAATAAAAATCACTACTCCATCTTGTACATACTCACCATGAGCCTAGATTTCCTTGTGAATTTATGTTTGTGATTGTACATTTACATATTCTAGCTCTCCTTAAGTTCACACCCTAGCTAGTGAAATGAATCCAATCCTCGTGGGTTCGACAACCTTTCTTAAATTCCTGTACTATTACTTGTACCTCATATACTTAACGGTGGCTATTTGGCTAACAGGGTGGTGGAGTAAAGAGACCTCTGCAAAGGAGAATGAGGCGACATGTCTCGAACCGATTCCCCTTGAGAAGAATGAGAGGGCCATCGTTGTCGACAAGATCTCCAACCTTACGCTTTCTCACCTTCCGAGGAGGAGGAACCGATTGAGGTAGCTCTCTCATTGAAAGAGATGAAACTCCTTCGTCTGAAACATTACCCCCGGATCCTCCTTCCTCTACCTTGTAGCTTTCTCCCGCTTCATCCGCCTCGAAGATGACCACGGCCGAACAGGGAACTATTGACCGAAAAGTGTCCTTGACTTTGAGATACTCAGCAAATAGAGATTCACAGTCACCAGATCTGTAGAAATTGTTCTCGATCTGTACAACACGGAGCACTAATTCCTTCCAGAAATTGCATGATCAATATGTTCTTGGTAACAGCCAAACAGAGCTGATGGACGGATGGATGCGACGTCCATCAGACCTCGAGAAGATTCTCACGAGTTACAAACTGAGAAGGAAATCACTCTCGCCGCACAAGATGTCTTTCTAACCACGCAATGCGACTGGACAGAAGATCAACCTTGGCCTGAGAGAGCTTGTAAGCTGCAAGTTAAAAACATACAATGAGTGAAAATCAATTGATGAACACCAAAGAGGGAATTAAGTAAAGGGGAGATATGGTCGAGACACATACCAAGGTCGTCTACAAAAGCTCTTGGGGGCAAAAGATACAGCTCGGGGGAGCACTATTCACCAGTGATCAACAAGGCCTTAGATTTCTATCCTTGATAGCTATTGGACAAACACCCAAACACCTTCATCTTCGGGTATGGAGTAAAGTTAATGTATTTGAATTTGCCAATCCTAGCACAATTGTAGAGATAAAGGAAATCCAATAGCCTTAAGAAGACCCCCCACTTCCAACCCATGATTAAGAATGCAGACAAAAAGAGGTAAGCATGAGGATTGAGTTGGAGTGGGTGCAAACCGTGTATTGCCCACATGAGTTGGAAGACGGGGTGAATGGGAAACCTAATAAATTTGGGGTACTGAGGAGATAAAATCAAGGCACCATCAAGCACGTTTTCGCAAGTGTAAATATCGGAGTCCGCAGGAATAGGTGAAAGCTTAACGGATTTCAGGATGGAGTATGCCTCGGTATACGTTTCAATATGGCGATCCGTCGGCCTCCAAGGCTCTAAATCTCCAACTCTCTCTAGAGTTTTTGACAGGACCCGCCTCGGATTTCACCCTGAAATCCGAAGTGGCCCTACGGGGCCCACCTTAGAAGAAATTCTACCAAAAATTTGGCGGAACTTCCCCTAAAAGTGGACTATCCAAGACTGTAGAAAAACTATTACACTTCTAATACCAACACCATCCTCAACTCCTGGAGCTACCCTGCTCCCCGAATCACAACACACTCCACACACAACATAAATCTCAACTTAAGAACATTTAGCCCACAGGTAATCAGAGCAATCTAGTACACAAGATATACAAGAAAATAAAATAGAAAGGTAAATGATTGATAATGCTACAATCCAGAAGCATTGACAACTATGCCTCGACTCCATCTACGCCCGACCTCAACTAATCTAGTCTGCAAACTGGGCATTTGAAACCGAATGGCCTAGGGGAAAGTAATTGGAAAATGTTAGCGTGAGTGGAAAAAAATAAATAAATAAAATAATTCAAATGAAGCAAATCTTTAATACTCTCTCATGTGTTCATCTTTTAAAAACCTCGATGCATGTAACGTTAATAAAATATTTTCTTTAAATCTGAAATCTCGTAAAAACATATCAGCCCCGCTAGTTAAGTAAAATCGGACTAACCCTGCTAGTCAAAAATAATAAAGTATAAGTAGGGGAAGAAGATAACCATACAAATGAGCCTCTCAGGCTCGGGTGACAGCCTCCCAGGCTAAAGTACTCCTATATTCTTGTAAGACCTCGGAAATTTGTTATTAATTCCAAAATGTTTCCTGGGATTAATAAAGTGTTCGTTTGTACGAGTTCGTGGTTCAAGGGTGGAGCGGAAGTGTTTCGAACGAATTTTTATTCGGAAAGTATGACTTTAGGGGGGGGCAAAGGTTGACTCTTTATACGTTGGGTTTCTCCGAAAACTTCCTTCACGAAAGTTGTAGAGCGCGTCGATACGAGTTCGTGGACATGTGGAACGCAAGAATCGGAGTTCGTATGAGAAAGTTATGAGCGATTGAAATTTGGGGAAATTTCTATAAATATGAGAAACGAATTTGTGGTAGCAGATACTGTTGTGATAACAGGATTCTGGACTCTTGTGTAGTTTGTACATAGAGCCGTAGTTTTGTATACTGAGGTCTGTTGGACCTGTTGTGTTTTCAGTGAAGGGTGGAGATTCGACGATTAGCTTTGCCTTACCTCCTAGTGTTCCTGTTGTGCGGAACATATTGATGTGCCTATGATGAAGATGGAGACTACGAGTTTTAATGAAAAATTTTCTATGTGCGTTTTCTTGTGTTTGTTCTCGCGTTTCGGATTTGAATTTTCTTTATTCAAAATTCGGGGCGTGACAACTCTCGTACGTATCCTTACGCCATTGAGTCGAACAGGACACTGGGCTTCAGAGTTACCTCCAAAAAGGTAGCAACCCAGCACCACAAAGGCGGACAAGCTTTCGTGATCCAATCACGTTACCATAAAGGCGGACAACATGCTAGCATCATAACATAATCACCACAAGTATGGCATAAGAAAAACATTAGAAAACTAGTAAATCCATAAATCCATAAAATTCATAAAGCTTCCCCAAAATCTCGCAAATAAACGCACGAGTACGGTTCCCAACTGTACTCGAAAAATCTCAAGAATAAATCAATAAATTCAACAACGTGTCCCACATGCCAAAATATTCAGAAATTAATAACAAACAAGCGAGATTAAATTATAAATTGTAAATCATAAACCACAACCCAAAACCGAAATCATCGCTAAAGCATTCCCAATGCCAACACCAAAAGCTAATAAATAATCGAGAAATATAAATCCATCGAAAATCCCATTTTCCAAAATCTTTCAGAAATTTCAAAATCGTCAAATAAAAATATAATATTTAATTCCGGAAATCACCTCTGAAAATAATTCATCGAAACTCAACCTAAATAAAAAATCCAAATAACAAACCAAAATAGAATCCGAAACCAAAATCATAATCCAAACTTAAATTCATTTTCCAACGCAAATAATATGCCCAATGAATGATATGATAATTAAATAAATCGCTAATTCGAAAGAATATAAATGCATGCATTATTTAAAATCAAAGTCCACTCACATTACGATTTAGGCGACAACGCATGCGGATTTCTTCGTCAAGCAGTACCTTCGTACGTCGCCCTGTACACAGTAAAAAAATATAACTCATAAACGACGATTCAAAAATAAATACGATCCTAAAACAAAACCCGAAAAATCCTCGCCAAATAATTCGTCGAATTTCCCAAATCACATCAGAATCAACCCAAACTTCTAGGGTTTCGCCAATTTAATTATTCTAACATCCTAGTGAAAAATGAAGACGATCCAACGATCAGATCTCGTCGAATCACAACCTGAAAATTTGAAACTTTGGAAATTCCGATCGATTCCAAAGTTCACTGTATGGCTACCAAACTACACCCATACGCTCGTAATGACGAGCCAAACTAAAATGACCAAAGCCGGACACCCAAAACGGCCGGACGCACCCCCCATGCATTACTGATTCCAACCCCGAATTGGGTCACCAAATTTACATCAAAATCTTCCTCTCAACATCCCAAACAACTTCTTCAACTACCACAAAGTCAAATTGCAAAAGACGAAGCCGGAATTTGTCTCGAAAGCCAAGAAGCCGAAAATCCCCAAAATTGTTCAACTCTTCGATTCTTTCATCTCCAATCAAATCAAGCTGTGAGGCTTGTACGAGGATGATCAGGGAAGCATGGGCTTCAAAACTTAGGTGGTCGCGACGCCTGAGGTTGCAGAAAACGGTGATCAAACTCTAGCCTAACGTCCATTATTGCTTCGATTCTCTCTAT
Organism: Rosa rugosa; assembly: GCF_958449725.1. Taxonomy (NCBI): domain Eukaryota; kingdom Viridiplantae; phylum Streptophyta; class Magnoliopsida; order Rosales; family Rosaceae; genus Rosa; species Rosa rugosa. Next base: position 36,919,297 of record NC_084826.1, read on the forward strand.
TTTAGCCAAATCGTCAAAAACCACCGCCAAGAATCTAAAGAAGACGAGGAGGCGGTCATTTTTTGAGTGGTGCGGCGACCTGGGGTGGCCAGAAAGCTGAGATTGGCTGGAAACCCGAAACGGGTCGACTTCGCCAGATTTTGCTTCAAATCTCCTCCTCCGATACGAATCAGCACGAATCAAGATCATAGGGTGGCGCGGCGTGGAACAGTGATTCCAACGCCACTGATCTGGCAGCTTGGGTCTACCTAACAGCAGAGAACCTGTCGGGTCGCCCTATCGGGTCAGGTTACGCCGCGGGTCGGCCTTGAGAGAAAATTTGACCTAGGGTTTGGGTAATTTTAGAAAAAATGAAATTAACCAAGGGTAAATGACTATTTATAGTCACTTTTCCAGAATAGTAACTTTTACTTTTTCATCCATAACTTTTGCATATGTGACCTGCACAAAATTAGTGCTCAATTTAAAACCCTATCAATGTAGTAAGAATAAGTAGGGATCGTTCTCAACCAGGGATTAGGGCCTAATTAATTCCTGAAACATGAAAAGTTAGTAAAACAAATTAAAGAATATATATATACAATTTACAAAAATACAAAAGGGGGATTTAGGATTTATTTAATTTAACAACTAAGTAAATATACACATGTGTGACACATCAAAACACAGAATCAAGTAGAATTATATGAATGGAACGAAATTAGATAGAATTAACCACTATTAACACGTTGGCAAGGTTTCAAACATCAAATCACGAATCAAAACATGTCAAAGCATAGAATCAATCAAGATTAAAGATGAACGCATACAAAGTTCTTTTTACTTCCCTTAATTAAATTAACTAGATGAACGCACCATAGTTAACCCTATTAATCATGCAATTACTAGTGGTAGCTAATCACTAACAAAAACACTTTCAACGCATTAAGAATCATGGAAGTTTGATCAATTCAAGTCAAGAACACAAGTTAGAACACTAATCAAGCATGCAAGACTCATTGTTAATTCACCTAAGTATTTATAGGTTTTCCACCGAAATTATCAAAGCCTAGAATGCTAGTACCTTAATATGGATTCAATTACATGTTCATCAACCTAAGTATGCATCCAAAGATCAATTAACACATAAAAGATGGGATTGAAGCTCGAAATTAACAATCATGCTTAAACATCTAGAAATCACAATTTATCAATTCAAAAACCTAAAGCATGCTTCATAGTATTCGAAAATCACATATCTAAAATCAACACTTCATCATCACAAGAAATCGTAATTCATAGAACAATAAAACAAAACCCGAAATCAAATTAAAATCGAAATTTGTTTTACAAAGTTCTAAAAACTGAAAACAAAAATAGAGTTTCATGGTTACACTTTTTTTTATCTTAAAGGACGCAAGAAGCTTCAAAAGGTGATGGAATGGATGAGGATCACGGCAAGGATGCTTGAATGGAGAGGATGGATGCTTCACGGCCTTGAACTTGGAATTTCTTGAAGTTGCCGAAACTTGGAAGAGAAGGGGAAGTGTTTGTGGCTTTTGATTCTGAATTTTGTGGTGTGTAGAAGAGCTTCACAAACCTCCTTTATATAGTGAACGGCAAGGGCTTGGGTATCTAGGTCGAAATCTACCAATGAAAATATTCAACCAATGAAAATATTCCTTGAGAAGTAGAGAACAAGTCACCTCCTTGTTTTGCCGCAATCTTCCATGTACTTAGACTATATTTCGGCCTCCTTGTATGTAGAGTCATAATTCAATACCTATTCCTCTATTTTCTTCACATAAATTCCCAAGAAATCCGAAATAATCCCAAAATTTACTTGCCGAAAATCCTTGAATATTTCTTTATTTTCCACGGCAAAAAGCAATTACAATGGGCCATGGACTCCTCCAAGACGTCAAGAATTATCTAGAGACTCATGTGCAAGTCACATGCTTCAAACTTCGGGCCAAACTCTCCCAAATTGGGCCAATTCGAAATCCATATTATGTATTGCCGAAATTCCTTCATTATTCTAGAACAATCTTGAACTATCTTGAGTCATCTTCAAGACACAGCATTTCCTAGTCTCACCAGGTCTCCTAGCAGTTTCAGCAGGTTTCCTAGTCCAACTGGGACTCTGTCATTTCTTCATTTCCGAACATCATTTTTCCGAGCTCTTTCCTAGTTGCATTAGGATTCCTACTTCAACTGTGATTCCTTTTCCTGGTAGAACTGGGAAAACTTCATTTCTCCATTTCTTCTCATTTCTGCTCAAATAACTCCTTGCCTTCCATTTCCAGACTCAAACTACCTAAAAACATAAAACAAGTTAGAAATGACATTGTTAAGAAAATAACTAAGCAAAATGTAGAGAGAAATGTACTAAAAATATAGTAGAAATTAGTCTCAACAATATGTACTCCGATTTGAGCGTACTACATGTCCACGAACTCGGTTTAACGTCCTCTACAACTTCTGTGATGGAAATTTTCTCAAATGATAGACGATACGAAAAGTCAATTTTTACGGCCCCCTAAAAGTATCCAAACAAAGTTAAAAATAAAAATCAATGTCGTTTACAGTCCGAATGACTAGTAAATCGGTAACTTGAGATCTGGGACGTATCAGTTTTCCTCTAGACTTTCCCTAAATCGGTAATCTTGATGCGAACCATGAGTGCAGGAAAGAAACTACAAAGAACATGAAAGAGGAATAACCATGTGCACATGCACCCAAAAGAAAAATGAAAATGAGAAGCTTACCTTCAACTTGTGATGTGGATCGACAACGGACAGACTTAAAGACGTAGCTACAAGAAGAAGACAAGAAATTCGGCGGCAAGAAAAAAAAAAGGAAAAAAATTGAGGACAGAAACTCAACACCTACAGCGACAAAACTCGGATCCACCGAAGCCAGACTGGCATCGTTCGGATAGAGGACCAGATCGGTGGGGATGTGGTTTGAGGAGGAGCCTTCCGTGAGCGAAGCGAGCAGCAAGAAGTCCGGCGATGACGAAGAATCTGGCGCGAAGCGGTTAGGTGAGTCAGAGAATTCGAAATCCGTGAACGACCGGAATTGAGTGTAATGAGTGTGGAGAATCAGTCAAGATCAAGATCTTCTTTACAAGGATTGTGCAGCAACAAATCATGGAGCAATCAAAGGAGAACGCAAAGATTCTCGCAGTGATGAGCTTGAATTGAGTTCTCAAAATTAACATTGTTGGCAATTGTTAGTATATAGCAAGTAGGGATCGTTCTATTCGGGGATTGAGGGTGCTACTGTTATTTAAACGTCAAAGAAAAGAATATTAATTACAAGTATACATTATTTACAAAAAATACAAAGAAAATGGGTTTTTGAATTGTTTTTATTTCTAAACTAAATTTAACTAATTACATTGATCAATCAAACTATGAATCATAGATGAGATGGACGGCAGAGATGTATGATAAAGTCAACAACCATTAACACGAAAACAAGATATCAAACTACAAACCACGAATCAAAATATGCACTTGGAAGAAATCAATCAAGAACAATGATGAACGCATACAAAGTTCTTTTTACTTTCCTTAGTTAAATTAACTAGATGAACGCACCATAGTTAACCCTATCAAACATGCAATGCTAGTGAGTGATCAATCCATAAACAAAACACATTCAACGCATTAAACACTTAGAAAGTTTGATTGATTCAAGAAAAACACACAAGGGCTAATCAAGCATGCAATTCTCTTTGTTGATTTACCTAAGCAATTATAGGTTTTCCACTTTAATTACCAAGACCTAGAACGCTAGCATCTTAATATGGATTCAATCTTGCAATTCAAAACCTAAGTTGGCCATCAAAGAAATCGAAAATCATGGAAGATGGGATTGAAGAACAAAATCAACAAACATCCAAGTTTATATTAAGAAATCGCAATTTTTGTAATCTGAAAATTCTAAAACGTTTTCATGCTTCAAGGTTTAAGAAAACTAAACATCAATACACACACTTCATTCTAACACAGAACTCGAAACATCCATTTAAACCATACACATAGAACGCTATTGAATTTGATTTTTATGTTACAAAACAAAGAAACCGAAAACAAAAGAATAGAGGTCATGGTTACACTTTTAAATAAACTTCAAGGACGCAAGAAGATCTCCAAAGGTGGTGGACGGTAATGAGGCTTACAGCAAGGCTTGTGAATTGAGGATGAGCTTCGCTTCACTGCTTCAAGTCTTGAACAATGGAGATGCCGAAACTTTGAGAGAATAAAGGGGAGGATTTTCGACTTTGATTCTGGGTTTTGATGATGGTTTTCACTTCTCATACTCCCCTCCTTATATAGTTCACAACATGCTAGGGTTTCCTAGGTTTTCTCCTCTTGATTGCATCATTCGGTCAATGAAAAAAATTCCATCAGAATTGGAGAACAAGTAATCTCCTTGATTGCCTAAATCCTAAATGAACCTAGCCTTAATTTGGCCTCCATGCATGTAGAATGTAATCAGGAAACCTAAATTGACATTTATTCTCTCTTATTTTCTTTTCCTGATTGCGTACGAAGTAGATTTTCCTCCAAACTCTCCCAAAATGGAATTGCCGAAATCTTCTTGAGTCTTCTATGTATCTCACGACAAAAACCAATTAGAATTGATTTAGGATTCCTCCAAGATGTCAAGAAGAGTCTAGAAACTCATGTGCAAGTCACATGCTTCAATCTTTGGGCCAAGCTTCTCAATTGGACAATTCCAAAGCCCATTTTTCAATTGTAACGCCAACTATGTCTTCTAGAACATTTTTGAACAATCTTGAGTCATCTTGAAGCCACAGCATCTCCTAGTCTTCTCAGGTCTCCTAATAGCATCAGGACTCCTAGTCCAACTGGGACTCTTCCATTTCTCATTTCTGCACAACATTTTTCCGTGTTCACTCCTAGTTGACTTAAGATTCCTACTTCAACTGGGATTCCTTTTCTTGGTAGGATTAGGAAAGCTTCATTTCTCCATTTCTTTGTCATTTCTGCCTTGCCTTCATTTCTTTCATTTCCAGCTCTTGATAGCTCACTTTAGAGAAAATAGTCACTTTAGTTCAAAAACTAAAGAAACAACTGATCTGAGGACTAATGCTCTGATACCAATTGAAACGCCCCAGTCTCAAAATTGGACCAAAGCATTATTACTGGTGAATTTGAAAAGAAGAATAGGTAATACAAGTGAGAAAACAACAAAAGAATCATAATTAAAGATAACAATAACACCAACTAAAACATGTAAAGTATTCCAAATAGTGCTTACTACCTTTTCCTAAACAAAAGACTCTACTCTCCAATACTCGTTCCAAATTCCTTTGAACATGAATCTAAAGGGACCTACAAACACAATCAAATGAGGAATGAGCAAACCGCAGGCTCAGTGAGTGACTCAAGTATCAACCTAGTCAAAAACAAATACCATTCTTGAATATCACAAGCGAAAGCTATTTATGAAACAAACAATTCTACTGTTGAAAGTAACACGTTGCCACCATAAGCTCATATATCAAATCTGGATGCCACTGCAAATCCACTCAAGTAATAAAGAATATTGGGCTGCCAAAGCACGCCCTTTAGCTATGTCTGAGTTACCATTGCATACTCAATTCTAATATTAGGCTGCCGTGCCCGCCTTTTAACTATGTCTTGGCTATCAAAGCCCGGGCTAGCTACCTAAGCCAAATGACCGTGCCACTAATCATGGTCACGTCATAAGTAATGTGCACATTGCCAACATCCCTTCTCTTGTTGGCTAGAGAACTAATCGATAGAGACAATACCTGAATGGTCTTGATGCCCCTACAATATAATTCATAGGTCATCAAACACACAATCAGAAGTTTCAGAGTATGATTACACTCTCGATATCAGTAGAGTTTAACAAACCCAACATATCATTGGTAGCTTCTTTTACTCTCACATCACAATATTGATCAACTTTTCGAAAGCTAACAATAAACCCAAGAGCTCCTGTAACAATCATTATACAGAAACCAAAACCCATTGAATCATTATAATTGAAACAGAGCATAAACAACCAGCCTAACCCGTTATCAATACCAAACTGCTTGAACATTCCATGTTAAAACTAGCAAGGCAATGGATATAAAAAATATAAAACAATTAACAAAGTAGAGAAGTCACTCACAAAGACAAAGCGGCCAAAGATACCAGCAATCAAAAACATCTCATCTCTTCAGATTGTTTACCTCCTACCGTAACAATCCCCTTCACTTCTAAAAGTTCAAAAGTAACTCACTAACTCAAAAACCTTCCTCACTTTGAAATTAAAGTAAAAAAAGCCCAAACTCTCCATCTCTCTCTTATCTCGCTCTCTCTCGATGTTGCTCTATTTCTTCTTTCTTTCTCCTCCTCTCTTTCTTCCTCTAAATTTCTCTCTCTTTTTTTTGCTTTTTTGTTCCTTCTCGCCTCCCCCTCTATTCTCCTCCTTTTTTTTTTCCTCTCCTCCTCCCTTCTCGTTTCGATCTCTCTGTCTCTTTTCTCTGACCCACTGTCAACAACCAAAACCTAAAAACCCTAAACCATTCTTATCTCCTAACAATTATTAGACAAAACAAAAGTAACAATAAATAAATAAAATATCTATCTGTTTTAAGAAAAAGGGATGCGGAGAGAACAGCAGAGAGAATTGGAAGAATGAGTTGTACTTTCATTGATAATAGGGGCCTCTTTATATAGAGGATTACAAGCAAAGAATCTGCGTCTTACAATGTAACTGAATCATACAATGATTGGAATATTTTCGTAGATATCAGTAAGACTAACCCTATTACAACTCAGACAAGTAATCAAAGTTTGGGCCAGACACACAAACTAGGTGTCCTTAAACACTCCCCCTTGTGTCGCCCAAACGTGGTGCTCCTCTCGTTACCTCGTCAAAAACCTTGCCGAGTAACAAAAACCCAGTGGGACAAAAATAACCTCGGTCGAATGAGAAAAAGAGTACAACACACCCTTCACGTTTCAAGACCATACATGTAGACATCTCCACCTGATATTTGCATCTCCCCCTGATGACTACGGTCATGGGAGTTCGGATAATTTCCTCAAACGATGCTACCAACATGTTTCTCGAAAGTGGAATTTAGGGAATGACTTTGTGAGCAAGACTGCCACATTCTCCTCAAATCGAACCTAGTTCACTTTGATCTTGAGGAGAGTTTGTTGTTACTGATTATGCTTGGTGTTGTCGCCTTTGATGTAGCCTTAATTCATTTGCTCAAAGCAAGTAGCATTATTCTCATAAATGCTCGTAGGCTCATCTGTGGTAGACTTCAAACCACAATTGCTTCGAACATGCGTAATTATGGATCCAATCCATGTACATTCACGAATCGCTTCGTGAAGAGCAATAATCTCTGCATGGTTAGAAGAAGTAGCGACTAGGGTCTGTTTTGTAGACCTCCAAGATATCGCGGTCTTAGCAATGGTGAACACATAACTAGTTTGGGAATGACCTTTGTGTGGGTCAGCGAGATACCCAACATCAGCAAAACCTTCCAAAACACTAATGTCATTTTGGGATGGGGATAGAGGATGCAGGCCAGTGTTGGCAGCGTTCCTGGTGTGTGATGGGTCTGAATCCATCATCTCTTTGTAGGGAAAGAACAAGCCCATATCAATCGTACATCTCAAGTATCAAAAGATATCTTTTACACCAATCCAATGGCGTCGCGTTGGCGCAGAGCTATATCTACCTAACAAGTTCACTGCAAATGAGATGTTCGGTCTTGTGCATTGAGCTAAGTACAATAATGCACCTATTGTACTCATGTAGGGCACTTCTGCCTGTACCACATCTTCGTCATCATCCTTTAGACGAAGAGGATCCTTAATTTTTATTTAGGATCAAGACTATGGATGATCATGGGCGTGCTTGAAGGCTTGACATTGTCAAAATGCCTAAGCATCCATCAACATGGTGCTCAAGTTCCAAACCAACTATCCTCTCTGTATCTTCTATCTACTTTATTACAATTTAGTAAATATAATCCTACGTTATGGATTTCATCACCTGCTCATTTGGAGTCCCAAATATATTTACTAAATTAATTTAAGATTTTGTAAAAATCTCTACAAAATTAAATCAAGAATTTGGAGGAATCTCTACAAAATTAAATCAAGATTTTGGGAATCTAAACAACTTTGGAGTTCTAGAAGCTGGCTCCGATAAAGCGAAGCACTGGACAAACTAAGAGGCAAAAATGGGAGAGCTGTCTAAGTCAAGGCATGACCCAAAAAAAAAAGAAAAAAAAAGGAGTTTGAACTTCAAGTCACGCCTCCAACACGCGACGACATGTTTACAACACACCTTGAGGTGAAGTGGGGGCATTTGTAGACACAAAAAAAAATTAATGAAAATAAAATTCATTAAATAATTCGGTCGACATTTGAAATTATGACCGAACAGACTTAGTTGGCGCATGGGTCCCACAAAAGGTACACAGTAGCATGTGAGTCACAAAAATCAATTAGGCTTTGTGAATGACACATGGCGATACATGAAGGGGTCTGTTAGCAATAAATTGACGTATCCCAATTAAATCAATTTATATTAAAACGGATCAACCAAATTAAATTATTTGATTCTGAGTAAAATCAATCATTAAATATTGTCTATTGATTAGATGTCAATTTTATGAAATTGATATTCAATACAGAAATCAAATATTAAATTAATTGGCTAAATTTCTTAATGATTATGATTATATCAATTAATTAAGACTGAATTATGTTATTAAGGAAATACAAATAATATCGTGTTATCAATGTGTTCCAAATTGAGAGAGATGCTGACACTATAAATACCCTCTCAAATCAAGAGGAGGGACTTCAATTAGAGAGAATAAATCACTCCAAAAACTCAGAAGTCGTGAATGACCATCAAGTTGTCAAATAGCTGGTTCATCCACCAAACACCAACCCAAAGTTACCGAGATCGCTCGATTTGCGGCCACCTGCGATCCGGATAGTACAACCCAAAACGCATTGCATCGAGAACTGGATCGTAATATCCAACGATCCAACAGCTCCATGTTATTCAACCTCTGAAACTCGTCTTCTAGAAAGACGAAAAATGACTGCTTTTGAGGTTTGATGATTCTAGACATCTGATCCTCATATCTCTATACTCAGTAGCTATTCTTGTTTCTTGGTTGCAAAGTCGTGCAGTGACTGCTCTTCCTATCTTATTTTAAAAATAGATAAAAATTTATTGCTATAATTTACTTTCTTTCTTTCTGGAATAAAGCCATAAGAAAAAGCTATTTACTGAAGTCGAGCTGCAGGCGCAGCGGTACCATGTAGTAGTCGCGGGCTTGACTTAGTTCCTGGGTGTTGGCCGGTGCAGCAATGGTGGACAGCGGCCAAGGGCAGGAGTGGGGCGCAGGCTAGGATGCAGGTCTATTGCTGGACCTGGATTTTGGGCTGGGCTGAAGAAGGGCAGATCGGGCTGGGAGGCTGGGGGCGGACCGGATCTGAGATCCTGGTGGGAATCGGGTCTAGATCCGAGCTCATGTTTGGGATCCAAGTCGGGTCTGGAATTGGGCTAGGGATTCTAATTTACTTTGGGCCAATGTCGGTTGTTTGGGTTGGGCCCTGGAACTGTGGTACAAGCACTTAGGTGGAAGATTGTCCTCTATTTGGTGTATTTTTTATGTTCGAGATGCATGGATGGTCACATCACCAGTTACATTGTTAGAAGATTGTTCTTTTATGGGCAGTCATACTATCGTTAACATAGGTGGAAGTTTGTTCTTTTATGGGCAGTCATACTATCGATAACATAGGTGGAAGATTGTTCTCTTTTCGGCGTATGATCTACGAAGAATATGCTTGGTCGGTCATATCACCAATTAGTCGATTACTTTGATGGAAAATTGCCTTTTATGGCCAGTCATACCATTAGTAATTCTTTAAATAGCTCAGTTTACAACTAGTGCGTCTTCAGATGCGTTTTCGCATCCAGTAATAGTCCTATTGGGTCTTATTTCTGAAGTTTTATTTTTGAATTTTTTATTTATGATGTAGTTTCTACATCTATCATTTGTAATATTTCTTATTATTAAGGATTAAATTCAGTTTAGTCCCTCAAACTTTAGGCCAAACATCAGTTTGGTCCCTCTTTTTTTTTTTAATCAAACTCATCCCTGATCTCCCAAAATGCATCAATTTCGTCCAAAATTTGAATCCGGCGCCAATTGTGACGTCATGCGCTGAGTTGGAGCCGACATAGGGCCCCATTATTCAGCTTTTGACGATAAAATGTCGAAACTACCCCTTTATTACAAATTTTTTTCCTTTTTTTACTTCGCCTCCACTACCTGTCTCTCTCTCTCTCTCAGATCACACTCCTCCTCCCGATTCATAACCCTCGGCGCCCAATCCAACCTCCCCTTCCACTATGACCAAACCGATCCGGTGGCCGCCGACTCGTCCCCTACCGTCGATCCCCTTCTGTGCAAGCTCGAGGATGCCATCCACCGGATCATCGTGCGGAAGTCAGCACCCGATTGGCTCCTCTTGTCCCCGACGAGTACTGGGTCCTGCCGCCGCAATCGAGATCGCACTACCTGGCCCAGCTAGTGGAGAAGCTGGCGAATCCGTTGACGGAGGAGGAGTCTATGTCGATGACCACTGTTCGGGTCTGGCCTTCTTCTGCTTATTTCATTCAAGGTATGAATTTTATTGGATTTCAGTTCTTGGGTTTTGGTTCTTTTATTATTTCAATTGCATAACTGACGTCATGCGCTGAGTTGGAGCCGACATAGGGCCCCATTATTCAGCTTTTGACGATAAAATGTCGAAACTACCCCTTTATTACAAATTTTTTTCCTTTTTTTACTTCGCCTCCACTACCTGTCTCTCTCTCTCTCTCTCAGATCACACTCCTCCTCCCGATTCATAACCCTCGGCGCCCAATCCAACCTCCCCTTCCACTATGACCAAACCGATCCGGTGGCCGCCGACTCGTCCCCTACCGTCGATCCCCTTCTGTGCAAGCTCGAGGATGCCATCCACCGGATCATCGTGTGGAAGTCAGCACCCGATTGGCTCCTCTTGTCCCCGGCGCGTACTGGGTCCTGCCGCCGCAGTCGAGATCGTACTACCTGGCCCAGCTAGTGGAGAAGCTGGCGAATCCGTTGACGGAGGAGGAGTCTATGTCGATGACCACTGTTCGGGTCTGGCCTTCTTCTGCTTATTTCATTCAAGGTATGAATTTTATTGGATTTCAGTTCTTGGGTTTTGGTTCTTTTATTATTTCAATTGCATAACTATGATTCGCATGCACAATTTGATCATCTAGGTCTGGTTGTACAGAAAAGGTTATTCTTGATGAAGAAATTAAAGCTTATTTGATTGATTGATTCTTCTGGTTTTCTTGGAATTGAAGAATTCACGTTTTGCTGGCATCCCATTATGACAAATAGTGTTATAATTCTAATGGGAAAGATTTTGGGGACATGGAGATAAAGGAATTAATCTGGCGTTTTACATATGTATAAAAGTCAGGGGCATTGAAATCTATATTCAATCTTGTTCAGGATCTGTTGTAATTGCTATCTCAAATGTGATATGAGTAGTTAATTATACTTGTTTCTTATGCTTTCTTGTCCTTTTTTTTATTGTAGGTTCACCTCCACTGATAGAGGCCTTCGTTCCAAAATCTGATAATGTGAAAAAAGAAGAAGCTCTGAAGGTGAAGAAGAAAAAGAAAAAACGCAGAAGGCGAAGAAGAAAAAGAAAAAGAATTTGAAAAAGAAAAATCTAAAACAAGGGGTAGTTTAGACATTTCACTCTAACTGAGGGTCAAAAGCTGAATAGTGGGGCCCTATGTCGGCTCCAACTCAGCGCATGACGTCACCATTAGCGCCGGATTCAAATTTTGGACGAAGTTGATGCATTTTGGGAGATCAGGGATGAGTTTGATTAAAAAAAAAAAAAAAAGGGACCAAACTGATGTTTGGCCTAAAGTTTGAGGGACTAAACTGAATTTAATCCTATTATTAATGTAGTTGTCATTTTCTCTCAAAAAAAAAAAACTATTTACTTAGATATTTTTTTCCTTCTTTGGCTTAATTAAATATAAGTTTTTTTTTTTTAACAAAAAAAGACTTTTATAAAGCCCCTAATGGGGTTGATTACAATCAAATGCAAGCACATCCAGAATGCAATCTGGTGCACTGTCAACCCAATAAGAACTAGTACCAGCCTCATAAGCTATATTAGCTAAACGGTGTGCTGCAATATTGCACGTTCGGGGGGCATACTCAATTGTCATATGTTGGAGGAGCTGTTTTATATCATCCAGTAAACCTCTCTCAGGCAATCTGGTATAATGCACATCTGTGACATCCATAGTAGCTTGCAAACAATCTGTTTCCACAATGGCCTCTTCAACATGCAACTGTTGCAGTAATAGCAGACCCCGCTTAATAGCATGGAGCTCAACTTGCTTTGGAGATAATACATGCGTAATTGGGGATGTCAAAGCAGCACGGAACACCCCAGTATCATCACGCAGCACCACCCCAACTCCTCCCACATTATTTGCAGGCAAAAAACTGCCATCTACATTCAGTTTGCATTTTCCATTTGCGACTGGTACCCATCTTTGGCTTGGACGAGGTTGTTTCGGCTTTGCATCTAACTGTCTAACCTTCTGAAACTTCTCCAACCATGTAAAGGCTCCCAACACCAAATCACTTGCTGAGTGACAAGCATCATTCCATAATTTATTGTTCCTATTCTTCCAAATTGCCCACAAAATGATGACCAACTTTTCAAAGATATCAGATTTCAGGTGAATGGCTCGCTCCAACATCCATTCCTTGAAATGGATATTTGGAAGAAGACTTTCACTCAAATTAAACGGTGGAGCTGATAGAATGAAGGTGGCAATGGGGCACTTACAGAATATATGGGTGCAATCCTCATAGCGATGCGAACACAATACATAACTTAAATCTCCAGTGTATCCTTTGGTAGTTAGCTTGGCATGAGTTGGTAATAAATCATTGCATGCACGCGAAAGGCAGATTTGAACCTTACCCGGCACCTTTGCCTTCCACAATCTCTTCCACAGCTCTACATAGGGATCACCACTAGAGGGAGATGCCAAACAGTTATCCAGTACCACTGCCCTGGCTATCCAATAAGCAGTACGAACAGAGTAAAAACCTCGACGCTTAGGATTCCAACTGATGGTATCTTCCATACTCCGACTACTAAGAGGGATGCATAGGATCTTCTAAGCTACATGAGCATTAAAAATTGATCTTACCAAAGACACACACCATTGCTTTGTGGAATCATCAATTAGGTCGGAGAGTTTGGTGAGAGTACATCCTGCCGGTTTTTGCACAAGATACTGAGGACAATCTGGGATCCACTTATCGTGCCACAGGTTGATGTGATTGCCATTGCCCACTCTCCACTGAACACTCGCTTTTAGTACCGGTCTTCCATGCAAAATACTCCTCCAGGAGAACGAATGAGCCTCTCCGACCTCCGCTTCCCAAAACGAGCAGTTGGAGTGGTATTTGGCTTTGTACAAACATGCAATTAAAGAGTTGGGGTTAGACACAAGCCTCCAGCCTTGTTTGGCAAGCATTGCTAAATTGTAGGCATATATGTTTTTGAAGCCCATTCCACCCTCCTGTTTTGTAAGACACAACCTTTCCCAACTTCTCCAATGTATCTTTTTTTCTCATCAGTATCTCCCCAGAAAAAAGAAGCACATAACTGGTGAATATCATCACATAAACCCTTAGGCAACAAGTAGCAATTCATTGCATACAAAGGCATTGTTTAAGCAATGGCTTTGGTCAAAATTTCTTTACCTGCCGAGCTAAGTATCTTGGCCTTCCAACTCACCAATTTTTTCGTGAGCCGCTCTTTGATATATTCAAAGATTGCTGTCTTTGACTTTCCAATTCTCATGGGCAAACCCAGGTACCTGTCATGCTCCTTGACACACTTGACCTCTAAAATTGAAGCCATCTCCAACTGTCGAGTAGGGTGCATATTGTTACTAAACACAACACTGCTTTTTTGAAAGTTCACCCTTTGGCCAGATGCCTTTTCATAAATATCAAGGATGCTTCTAAACTGAAAACACTCCTCATTAGTAGCAGTGCCAAATAATATACTATCATCAGCAAAGAGAAGATGATGAAGTGTAGGGGCTTGAGGGCACATAGTAAGACTATGAATAACATTTTGTTCAACTACTTTAGAAATTAATGACGAAAGGCCTTCACTACACAAAATGAAAAGGTAAGGTGATAAGGGATCACCTTGTCTGATTCCCCGGGTAGGCACAATCAATGGAGTTGGCTCGCCGTGGACCAAGATAGAGTATCTGACGGATGTGACACAAGTCATAATGATATTTATCCACTGTGATGCAAAACCTAGCTTTGTAAGGATTGCTTCGATAAATTTCCATTCAAGCCTATCATAGGCCTTACTAATATCAAGTTTCAGAGAAAAGAAACTCGTTTCTTGCTGCCTCAGCTTATGCATAAAGTGTGTTGCTTCTGTGGCCACCAGAGTGTTGTCCGAGATGAGTCTCCTCTGGACATATGCACTTTGCAATGGAGAAATAATATCCGGTAGCACCAACTTTAGTCTATTTGCTACTACTTTTGAGCTTATCCTGCAAATGACATTACATAGGGCAATTGGCCGAAAGTGAGAAGCCTCCTTCGGGTCTTTCTGCTTTGGTATAAGACACAAATGAGTGAAGTTTGATTCAGGCCATATCTCCCCTCTTTCAAGTAGATCACTAATTAACTGCAGTACAAACATCATTGCTTACAATATCCCAGAATTTCTAAAAAAAGAATGGGGACATACCATCAGGTCTCGGGCTCTTAGAATGGTGCATTTGGAACAACACCCGTCTAATTTCCTCATCAGAGACTGGTCGTAGCAATTCAGCATTCATATCCTCCGTTACCTTTACTGGTGTTGATAGGAGCATTTTAATGCGACGTTTTAACTGCATTTCCCTACATTTTTCTGCGCCATTTCCTTGAAAAATCCTTGTTTTGGAAAGTTTCCATTCTTTGATTGGGAAAGTTCCTATTTGTATAAAGTTTCTATTTTTGTAGTTTTCATTTCTCATTTCTAGCAAGTTTCCATTTTCAGTTTAGGAAAGTTTCTATTTTTCATTTTTTAGTAACTTTCTATTTTTCATTTTTAGTAAGTTTCTATTTTTCAAATTAGGTAAGTTTCTATTTTTCATACTAGTTTCTATTTTCAGGACCTCCGAGCTAAAAAGTGGAAATGAACACACGAATGGAAAGAGGAGCTTGCAAACGCCTAGGGGAACAAAAATGAAGGACATTGGACCACAGAAATGAGCAGAAATGAAGAAAAGAAATTTTCCTAGTCCAACCAGGAAACCCTGCGAAATGGAGGAAGACTTCCCTAGCAAGTTTCCAACGTTACTATGAAAAAGAAATGGAAAAATAATGTGTTTTGACGTTGGAAGATGACAAGGCTTGAAGTTGAAGCAACGAGGCCCACGAACTCTCAAGAATGAAGTGGATTTTCGGCAAATGGATCAAAGGCCCACAAAGCCCATGGAATTAGGGTTGTGACGCAATGGATGAAACCCTAGGATGTTGTTGCCGTGAAATCCCAAGAGATAAACAAGGGAAAGTGGCGTGAGAATCAAGAAGAACCTAGAAGATTTCGGTTGAGATTTTCTAGGGCTATTTTTATGGGAAGAAATATACTTGGAGACTTACCCTAGAAGGTTTTGCCGTGAAGAATGAAGAGAGAAGCAAGGGAGGCAACGTAAACCCTAGCTTTGGACGGCAAAGAGATATTCTCTAGAGAGTTTTAAGGAAAGAAAATATGTGTGGAGACCAAGAAAAGCTCAAAACAAGTCTAGATACATTCCCTATTTTCTCTAAGATATTCTTGGCCGAAATAAGAGAGATAAAATCAGAAAATATTCAAGGAATTTCGGCAAGAATATTTATGGAGATATTTTAGAGAATTTTGTGATTGGTTGGAACACATCATAGGGCTTATGTGGCAAGCAAGCATTGGAGGAAAATTATGGAGAATTAACAAGTAATTGCCGTGAGAATTTTGAGGAGTGCACGGCTTAGAGACCAAGTTTGCCGTGCTCCTATATATACTCCCCTCTTCTCAACGTCAAAGGTTCCCATTCTTTGCGTTTTACATTTTAGAAAAATTCAGAAAAGTTCTTAGCATAGCCGTGAGTTCTTCCATCCTCTAGAGCAAGCCACGAGTTCAAGCAAGGCCAAGGGAGAAGAAGAATTGCCGTGAGCATCATCATCCACCACCATCCTTGAAGCTTGCTTTCGAGATTCAAGAGACCACCACATCAATCGTTCATCACCATCTCCATCTCACGGTGTAATCCGATTCTCCTTTGTAACCTTTGCTTTGATTTCGTTGGTTTTGTTCTAGTTGACAATATGTGTTTGAACAAGTTATTATTTCTGAAATTTTATGATTAATTGAGGAATTTTCAGATTCTTTTATTGCGATTCAAAGTTGCTTATGTGTGATTGTTTGATTAAATTTGTTTAATTGATAACTCTTGTATGTTAATTCTAAATGGTTCGAAACTTTTAGGGTTTATGTATGAGTGGTGCTACGAATTTAAGAACATGAATCAACTTTTTGGTTTTGTGTTCTTGAATCGAAAAGTAGTAAAGGTTTTGTACAAAAATCGAATTTAATCAAAGAGGATTGCAATTAGGTGGACTTTTTCATACTAAGTTGCACACTTGAGTTGATAGCATTTCTAGGTGCTTATTGCGTTGAACATGACATGATTGACTAGCTTTCTAGGGCTTTAATGCATGTTTGATAGGATTAGTCTTTGTGCTTTCACTTAGATTAATTAGCGTTGAAAAGTAAAATATGGGAATTGTTTGCTTTCTAACGATTTACATGATCAACTCCTTTTGCATGACTTTGATGAACAATATTAGGGTTTAATCGATTTTAATCATAAGTTTGGATTTGATCTTTGTTCTCTCATTCCATTTGTATTTTTATGTTTTTGCATTTTAATTGTTTTGTTAACTTAGTTTTATTTTCGAAAAATCAAAATCAAAAATACCCCCCTCTTTCGTAAATAGTGTGAATATTATACTTTGTTTTAATTTTAATTGTTTAATTGTTTGACAATGACAGGTGTACCCTCAATCCCCGGAATAGAACGATCCCTATTTGCTTATACTACTAACGATGTTTTCAGGGTTAAATTATGCGCTTGCTTTGAGCGTATCAGGTGTAGCCTCAACAACCTTCGCTATGGCTTCAAAATCCACTCCCTCAGTTGAGAACACCTGTTTGAAGTATTGCAACAAGAGTCTTTGTATTTCCGTAGGGGCAGTCTGCCATTCCCCAAACTCATCAGATAAACCCTTTATAGTATTCTTTGCTTTCCTGTTACTGGCTCTTTGGTGGAAAAATGCAGAATTACTGACAGGACCTGCCCCGAATTTCACCCTGAAATCCGAGGTGGCCCTGTGGGGTCCACCTTAGGAATAACTCTACCAAAAATTTGGCAGAGTCACCCCTAAAATGGACTACCCAAAACCTGTAAAATTACAATCACACTTCTAACAAATCATCCATAAACTCCTGGAGCCACCCTGCTCCCCAAAACCCAACAACTTCACAATAAGTAACTGAAATCCGAAAATAACATATTCTTAATTACACCAAAGTAACTTCCAACCTTTACATTATTTATCCCCCACAGGTTATCAGAGCAATCTAAAAGAGGAAGAAGAAAATAACAATACAGGTAGGTTCAACAGATAACCTACAATGAAAACAACAGCAGCAGATGCTATGCCCCGAATCCTACTATGCCGAACCAGCTACTCTGCAGACTGGGCATTTGAAACCGAAGGGCCCAGGGGAAAAGCACATAAAACGTTAGCGTGAGTGGACAAAATAAATAAATAAATAATTGTAAAGAAAAGTGGGTTTTGTGCTTTTCCACATTTATTCCTTTTAAAAAAAAAACCCGATGCATGCAACATTTAAGAAAAACACATTTATCAACAATCCAAGATTCTCGTAAAAACACACCAGGCCCGCTGGTTACGATAACATCGAAAATAACGGACTAGCCCCGCTAGTCAAGTCACGAAAAAGTATGGGGAAGAGGTTATCACCATACGAGAAGGGAGCCTCCCAGGCTCGGGTCGGAGTGTCCCACACTCTGGAGCATCCCATGCTCTGCTCTTACTCACCCACAAACACATAGTAAGCAGGGAGGAGTACTAATAGGCTAGCTAGCAATAAATATGACGATCCAGGTATGGCGGGTAAAAACCATTAAAATCCAGTAAATCTATAAGGCTTCCCCATGTCTCACGAATAAAGAAAACACGGGTACGATTCCCAACCGTACCCGGAAATTCTCGTAAAAGTCGTATAAAGCAACAGCGTGTCCCACACGCTAAAAGAATAACTAGATTAACAATAAGGCATTCCCAATGCCAAAATCGAAAGTCAATAAATAACAAGAAATATAATTCCATTGAAATCCCATTTCGAAAAAATATTCCAGAAATCTCAATATCGACGAATAAAATATATTAATAAATTCCGGAAATCACCTCGGAAAAATAATTCGTCGAAAATCACTTAAATCACAAGTTCAAATCCAAGCGAATAAAACTCAAGTTCCAAAAATCAAGATGGAAAATCCAAGCAATATTCCAAAACCGAAATCATATCCGAAACTAAAATAATGTGATAATTAATAAAACATTAATTCGAAAAATAAATGCATGCATCAATATTCAAAAACAAACGTCCACTCACTGTATACGGCTAGCGTGGTATCCAAGCGTAAGGATCCTCGTCGAGCGATGAGTCAGTATCTCGTCCTGTACACAATTGTATTCCGTAAACAACAATTCGATAAAACAATACGATTCTATAATGAATCCCGAAAACCCCACGTAAACTAGCAACTCCAACTCCTTTCGACTTCAAGCCAAACTTCACCATTTATATCAATCCGTCGATTAAGGTATTCCATGACGGAATAAGGGAAATCCGAAGGCCGGATTCCCACAAATCAACAACCGAAACTCCACACTTTCAAAATTCACAAAAAATTCCAAAATCCTCCAAAAATTACCAAACTTCATAAACAAGCTCAACTCAAATTATAGGATTTAATGGGCTAAAAATTGGAATTAAATGTCAGCACCACGCGCCACCCACAGTGGCGGCGAGTGGGGCCCACGCGCTGGCGGCCACCACCTCCGATGGCCACCAAATTTGGACAGTAGCTTCTACTCAACAAACCTAACCATTCATTCAACTACAACATCTCACAATTTTACCTTTAAGAGCTCGGATTAAGCTGATGAAGTTTGCCCAGAAAATTGCTTCGGACCCAAAGATGTTCTTCGTCGATTCGGCCTCCACACAGCAAATTGGAATGCAAGGCCTTAGGGGAAATGATCTTCGTGGAAAACCCAAGCTTCGACGGCAAGATGGTGACCGGAGGTGGCCGGAATCGCCGGAAATCGGCAAAAACCACAAGTTGCTACAGTAACCTTCCCAGCTCAAAATCGAGCTCCTCCGGCCAAATTTCTGCAAAACACCACCACATATGCAACAAGGGGAAGGAGACGAGCTTGGGGATGCCCGGACTTCGTCGTGGGTCGGCCGGAGGGGGAAGAAATTGAAGGAAGAAGAACGGGCCGAAGGGGAGGAAGAGTCGGGGAAGAAGAGGAGAGAGTTACCGAGCTAGCTAGGTAGAATTTCCGAAAATGGAAATCTACCAACAGTAACTTCCATATATATATTAATTACCATGAACAGTAACTTTTACATTTTCGGCCATAACTTTCACATACTAAGTCCAATTTTTACGCACCACATATGCACGCGCTCGGTTTAACATCCTCTACAACTTTCGTGAAGAAACTTTTCTCAAATTCTGACCCGAACAAAAAGTCAACTTTTAGGGCCACTAAAAGCGCTGAAACGACAGTCAAAGTGAAAGTAGTTGTCGTTTACCGTCCAAATGACCAGTAAACGGGTGAATTTGGGTTCGGGACGTAACAATCTCCCCTCCTTATAAAATTTCGTCCTCGAAATTCACACGAACAATAAAACGCTTAACTAAACCAACTCTATTGGTTACGCGTTCCCCGGTGAAACAATATAAGAAAATAATACAAGGGAAAGAATTTCGTACCATCGGTAGTATCTGGAGGAACGTGATCTTCCTGCTGAAACATGGCATGAAGTCTCGTCTGAGTTGCTGGACGTCCACGGCGGCCACTACCTCATTGAGTACCGCCCCTGACAGAACTAGTGGGAGTGCCGCCCCTGACAGAACTAGTGTTAGTGCCGCTAGATGAACCTCCTGATGCGTAACTAGAACCCTGACCAACGTCTAGAGTAACATCCTGAGTCAAAGTAGGGCAATCCCTCCTATAATGACCCTGCTGTCCACACTGATAGCACGTCACATCCCTCGTCCAACGCTGGGGACGATCCCTCCAAGTATGGAATCCCTCTGAGGTACCACCGTACTGACTAGTGCCGTCACTGAACTGCCACTCAGACTGACCATCTCCCATATTAAGTCCTCCAAAATCAGATAGGGTGACTGAATCCGAGCTAACACGTCTACCACCTCCAGAAGATCCTGAACCAGAAGTAGAAGCAGCTCTCTTGGATGGACCCTGGCTAGGGCCACCCGCATCTCGAGGTCGAACACCGGACAAATACATGGTCTCAAGTCGCAGAGCAGCATTAACTACCTCAGAGTAAGTATTGAATGGCACTCCTGTCAACTGCTCACGATACTTACCCCCCAATCCATCAACAAACCTATAGATCCGCTCTCTCTCAGTGCCAACCAGATCAGGCACAAATTGGGCTAGCTGGGTGAACCGCTGCTCAAACTCCGTCACAGTCTTGTCCCCTTTCTCTAAATGTAAGAACTCATACTTCATCCTGTCACGGATAGCTGTACCATAATACCGCTCAGTAAAATGTTCCTTAAACTGTTCCCAAGTGATTGGGCCATCATTCCCTAAATCCCTGCTGGTCATATTCCACCAGTCAAAAGCCACACCATCGAGAAAGTCTACTGCCAAGCCCACTTTCCGGTCCTCCGGACAATTAATCTGAGTAAAAACCCTCTCCATCTTGTTCAGCCAATTCTGAGCATCCATAGCATCAGGAGCATGGGAGAAACTATACGCTCCATGCTTCCTCGCTCGCTCCATGGTAAAATCGGTTCTGGAACCAGGAAGCGCTGCAGTCAGCTGCTGGAAAATATGCCCCAAGGCGTTCGCTAGTCCTTCAGGAGCATTCCCATCTCCTGAAGCGGGAGTAGTCTCCCTGCGGTTTCGGCGTCTAGGAGGCATAGCACCTGAAGAAGAGAAGGATAACAAAGCTCAAGGATTAGGACATTAACCTATCTACTTTATATACATAATGAACACACTAGCACCGAAGAGTATATGATGGGGATCCGCCGCGGTCGGGCCATCACTCGGGAGGTACTAGGCGCCATTAAGCATATAGAGTAGTAGGAAGGAAAGAAGTCTACAGGACCTAACAACCTAATGCTCTGATACCAAGTTGACAGGACCTGCCCCGAATTTCACCCTGAAATCCGAGGTGGCCCTGTGGGGTCCACCTTAGGAATAACTCTACCAAAAATTTGGCAGAGTCACCCCTAAAATGGACTACCCAAAACCTGTAGAATTACAATCACACTTCTAACAAATCATCCATAAACTCCTGGAGCCACCCTGCTCCCCAAAACCCAACAACTTCACAATAAGTAACTGAAATCCGAAAATAACATATTCTTAATTACACCAAAGTAACTTCCAACCTTTACATTATTTATCCCCCACAGGTTATCAGAGCAATCTAAAAGAGGAAGAAGAAAATAACAATACAGGTAGGTTCAACAGATAACCTACAATGAAAACAACAGCAGCAGATGCTATGCCCCGAATCCTACTATGCCGAACCAGCTACTCTGCAGACTGGGCATTTGAAACCGAAAGGCCCAGGGGAAAAGCACATAAAACGTTAGCGTGAGTGGACAAAATAAATAAATAAATAATTGTAAAGAAAAGTGGGTTTTGTGCTTTTCCACATTTATTCCTTTTAAAAAAAAAACCCGATGCATGCAACATTTAAGAAAAACACATTTATCAACAATCCAAGATTCTCGTAAAAACACACCAGCCCCGCTGGTTACGATAACATCGAAAATAACGGACTAGCCCCGCTAGTCAAGTCACGAAAAAGTATGGGGAAGAGGTTATCACCATACGAGAAGGGAGCCTCCCAGGCTCGGGTCGGAGTGTCCCACACTCTGGAGCATCCCATGCTCTGCTCTTACTCACCCACAAATACATAGTAAGCAGGGAGGAGTACTAATAGGCTAGCTAGCAATAAATATGACGACCCAGGTATGGCGGGTAAAAACCATTAAAATCCAGTAAATCTATAAGGCTTCCCCATGTCCCACGAATAAAGAAAACACGGGTACGATTCCCAACCGTACCCGGAAATTCTCGTAAAAGTCGTATAAAGCAACAGCGTGTCCCACACGCTAAAAGAATAACTAGATTAACAATAAGGCATTCCCAATGCCAAAATCGAAAGTCAATAAATAACAAGAAATATAATTCCATTGAAATCCCATTTCGAAAAAATATTCCAGAAATCTCAATATCGACGAATAAAATATATTAATAAATTCCGGAAATCACCTCGGAAAAATAATTCGTCGAAAATCACTTAAATCACAAGTTCAAATCCAAGCGAATAAAACTCACGTTCCAAAAATCATGATGGAAAATCCAAGCAATATTCCAAAACCGAAATCATATCCGAAACTAAAATAATGTGATAATTAATAAAACATTAATTCGAAAAATAAATGCATGCATCAATATTCAAAAACAAACGTCCACTCACTGTATACGGCTAGCGTGGTATCCAAGCGTAAGGATCCTCGTCGAGCGATGAGTCAGTATCTCGTCCTGTACACAATTGTATTCCGTAAACAACAATTCGATAAAACAATACGATTCTATAATGAATCCCGAAAACCCCACGTAAACTAGCAACTCCAACTCCTTTCGACTTCAAGCCAAACTTCACCATTTATATCAATCCGTCGATTAAGGTATTCCATGACGGAATAAGGGAAATCCGAAGGCCGGATTCCCACAAATCAACAACCGAAACTCCACACTTTCAAAATTCACAAACAATTCCAAACTCCTCCAAAAATTACCAAACTTCATAAACAAGCTCAACTCAAATTATAGGATTTAATGGGCTAAAAATTGGAATTAAATGTCAGCCCTACGCGCCACCACGCGCCACCCACAGTGGCGGCGAGTGGGGCCCACGCGCCGGCGGCCACCACCTCCGATGGCCACCAAATTTGGACAGTAGCTTCTACTCAACAAACCTAACCATTCATTCAACTACAACATCTCACAATTTTACCTTTAAGAGCTCGGATTAAGCTGATGAAGTTTGCCCAGAAAATTGCTTCGGACCCAAAGATGTTCTTCGTCGATTCGGCCTCCACACAGCAAATTGGAATGCAAGGCCTTAGGGGAAATGATCTTCGTGGAAAACCCAAGCTTCGACGGCAAGATGGTGACCGGAGGTGGCCGGAATCGCCGGAAATCGGCAAAAACCACAAGTTGCTACAGTAACCTTCCCAGCTCAAAATCGAGCTCCTCCGGCCAAATTTCTGCAAAACACCACCACATATGCAACAAGGGGAAGGAGACGAGCATGGGGATGCCCGGACTTCGTCGTGGGTCGGCCGGAGGGGGAAGAAATTGAAGGAAGAAGAACGGGCCGAAGGGGAGGAAGAGTCGGGGAAGAAGAGGAGAGAGTTACCGAGCTAGCTAGGTAGAATTTCCGAAAATGGAAATCTACCAACAGTAACTTCCATATATATATTAATTACCATGAACAGTAACTTTTACATTTTCGGCCATAACTTTCACATACTAAGTCCAATTTTTACACACCACATATGCACGCGCTCGGTTTAACATCCTCTACAACTTTCGTGAAGAAACTTTTCTCAAATTCTGACCCGAACAAAAAGTCAACTTTTAGGGCCACTAAAAGTGCTGAAACGACAGTCAAAGTGAAAGTAGTTGTCGTTTACCGTCCAAATGACCAGTAAACGGGTGAATTTGGTTTCGGGACGTAACAATTACAGTCTCCATCCTTGAGCCACATAACCTTCGATCGTTGCCTCCAATACTTCTCTTGTTGAGAGAGAAGTTGACTATACTGAACATCCAACACCCTCTGTTCCTCATACAGTGTCGGAGAGTATGGCTGTTTCATCAAATCATTCATCTTTTCTTGCAAAACACGCATGTCAACCTTCTGTTTATTAAAGTACGTTTGATGCCAATTCATGAGTCTTCTTCCAGCGCATTTAATTTTGTGCCGTAACTGCCTCAATGCATTTCCAGTAATAGGAGTAGCCCATGCTTGTGTGATGATGTTTGTACATTTGTCGTGCCCAAACCAAGCTTCCTCAAACCGAAACCTTTGTGCATATTGAACTCTTGCCAAACTTTCTTCCCTAACCTCAACAAGTATGGGACTGTGGTCTAATTCAGGAGGGAGCGTCACCACCCAACTATAAGGAAACCTCCTCCTCCATTGAGTGGTCTGGAAACTTTAGTCCAGACGCTCCTTAGTATACTTGTTCGACCATGTGAATCGACCACCTACGAAGCCCATGTCAATATAGCCACAAACAGACATGGTTCGACGAAATTTCTCCATTGCAACAGTTGCCCTAGGAGGCCCCCCCAGACTTGTCAGCATTGCTCATAATTTCATTGAAGTCTCCTGCCATTAACCATGGCAATGAGCAAGGTTACGCTGCTAG
This sequence comes from Rosa rugosa, assembly GCF_958449725.1. NCBI lineage: Eukaryota > Viridiplantae > Streptophyta > Magnoliopsida > Rosales > Rosaceae > Rosa > Rosa rugosa. The sequence continues at coordinate 36,944,281 of NC_084826.1, forward strand.
GGTTTTGATCAAAGACCAGGTTTTATCTCTACCATCCCTAGCAGCGATACCATAAATACCGGTGAACCGCCACAGATCCATACCCGGTTTTCCTATCACAGCGTCAATGTGACGAGGGGAATAGGTTCTGATGTCCACATGCGTGTCATCATTCCAAAAGAGCGCCAGTCCCTGCGACTCTTTCTCTTGTGGAACGCAAAACCCTCCCTTAAAACCTAGTTTCGTGGTGATAGAGTCAATAAGGTTTTTCTTCGCCAACGCTTCTGCAAGGAAAATGAGACTTGGGTTTTTTGCATGTACCCTATCAAGCAGCGCCCTCTGTGTTTCCAGATTGACGATGCCTCTGCAATTCCATACTAATACGTTCCCCTGATGCATTGGAAGGAACTGGTGTGGTGTCGGGGAAAACCGACGTTGGTGGCAGCACAGAGAGAAGCAGCGGCCTTAGGAACTTGGATATTAATTAAATATAAGTTTGACCATTGAGAAGCCATTAAATGATTAAGTTCCTTTTCCTATTTTTATCTTTATTAAAAATTAATCAATGAATAAAAATGCTAATTGTACCGCATCTCAGGTAACTAATGTACCGCATCCCAAGTAACTAACGTATTGCGTTCTCATATCTAAACCCGCGATCTAGGTAAGACTGCATCAACCACAAGCCGCAAAGTACTTGTGACGTGTCAACCTTCGTGACCCTTGCACAACCTAAGATCAAACATCCATCACCCTTGAGTGTCAATACCATCGGAGATCGAATAAGAGAATTACACAAAGATTGCAACCCTCATTTAAATTATCAATAAAATTATTATATTTTGTGTACACGTGTCTACATTCTATTTGTTTTCAGCTTTTCGTATTTACACATATAACCACCCAAATGAGCCAAGCCATATTATTCATTCAAATGTGCTTAAACAAATACTCTTATGTGGTTGAGCACAAGGACCATTTGTCCATAAATGGAACATTTTGGCATATTCTGGGAAGTAAAGTCAATTTCAATGAACCGTCGATTAAATTCAATTTGAAAGAAAGAACTGACCACTCAATTTTTTTTTTTGAAAGGGGTTTGGAACCCAGCCTAGCTGGGAGGCTCAGCCCCACGCCCAGTTCCATTTATTATATTAATAGTAAAATTTTGCATCGGGGGGGACGTATCACCTAAACCCCGAGCTACAGATAAACAATGACAATAATCCTCATAGAGAACATCTTGAATAATAGCAGGTGTCTCCCCTAACCAAACATCATCAAAAGAACCACTACTAGCAAGATGTGAAAGCCTATTTGCAACACCATTTGCTTCACGGTAAATATGACGGACTCGAATAGACTGGAAAGCATTAAAGTACTCTTTACAGTCATCCAAGACCCTGACCACTCAATTATATTGTGGGAGTTTCACAATTCCACCAACTTATGGCCGAAGAACTACAAAATCTTGTCTAGTATCAAGTGTTACGTTACACGAACTTGAAAAAATCAATCTAAAAATCATATTTCCAATTGGCTTTTTTAACTTCAAAACATTTCTCTACATAAATATATATAAGGCATAAATATATTTATAATCTTCAAATTGGATTTAAACTTCATAACTCTTCTTCTTATGGTTACCAACTCCACCCCACACTTCATCGGCCTCATGGAAATCTCACCACGTTATTTGATTACACAATGGCCCCGATCAGAAACAAAAAATTTACTGTTTGTCCTAAGTTTATATATATATATATATATATATATATATATATATATATATATAGAGAGAGAGAGAGAGAGAGAGAGAGAGGACGTCCTTAAACTCTTAAAGTGAGGATGTTTTTATTTTTAGGATGTATATATTTTAATAATCACAACCACTCATTCTTTAGTTACCTACACACATATGAATCCTACAAAAAATTAGCCAAATCAGAAAACGTTTAACCATTTGATTAGCACAATGTTCGCTTTAATTTTATTTAACGGACTACATTTGTTTACACAATTTTGAATGACCAAATGATGATGGATTTGGTTGATTTTTTGTAGACATCATTTTTGCATAAGAATCTAAATGATCAACGGTTGAGATTATTGAATTAGATCACATACTTGGGTAAAATACAAAAATCCTCAAATTATTAAAGTAAGGAACGGGCCTACACACACACAGAGCAGGGATTTGAAGAGGACGTCCGCAAAAGCAAAAAAATGCAGACAGTTGATTCTCAGCCATTAGATTAGTTAAATTCATGAAATTGAACGGCTCAGGTAGAGTCAATTCAAGTCCAAACTGTCAGAGTGTAAGAGACCATTCCCAAGTCCCAACATCTAACTTTCACGATCATCTCGAAATTACTCATACAGAGATGAGAATGGATAACTTGAAAACAATCTGAATAGAAATTTTCTACTTCAAAACTGTAAGGCCGATCATCTCTCTTTCCATCCATGAAGAGTATGGCTTATACCCAATCTCATACCCGAAAGGAAAAAAAAAAATCCTTTCCTATATTTCAGTTTGGCAGATGACTGAAGATGAAGAACTGGGTTTAGTATTTTCATTTGAAAGTAAAAGAAAGAAAGAAACAAAAAGGACAAGAGAGTGATTCAAAATCTAAATCCACCCAGCGAAAGCTAAGCCATAGTTTTGGAAAATTCAAAGCCAACCAATTAAGAGAGGAATTGGTCCTCGAGGAAACAAATTTGAATACCTGTTCAGAATTGAAACAAAAAACAATCCAATTCGATATCTTTGATTTCTCCTTCTGAAATCGTCGCTTGACTTTGAATCGGAAGTGATGAGACAGATGAGTTGGGGACTGACTTAAGAGTGCGAAAGTAGACGTGTTCCTCAATGCACATTGGTTTTTCATTTAACCAATCTAACGGCTGAGAATCAACCATCCGCATTTTTTTGCTTTTGCGGATGTCCTCTTCAGATCCTTGCTTATATATATATATACAGATCCTATCCAGAGCGGAGCTCCGCTTTGAAAATTAACGTGTGAAGTTCGAGTTTTTAGTCACTTTTCGGTCACACATCCACATCTCGACCGTTCAATTTTTAGGTCCTAGTGTATAGATCGTCTCTGCAAATTTTCAGCCAAAATGATGATCGTTAAGACATTGATAACTGTCTTAAAGCTAGTACGGTTCAGGTTGACAGATTCAGTCCGTCCATTGGTTTAAGCGAGTTAGATACTTTAACGATCATCATTTTGGCTGAAAATTTGCATAGATGATCTATACACTAGTACCTAAAAACTGAACGGTCGAGATGTGGATATGCGACCGAAAAGTGACCCAAAACTCGAACTTTACATGTTAATTTCAAAGCGGAGCTCCGCTCTGGATAGAATCTGTATATATATATATATATATGGAAAATTACTGGTCCCCCTTTAACTTTTGGTGCGTCGACAGTTCAGTCCCTGTTATTCCAGTTTTAACAGATAACTCCCCAAACATTCAAATTTCACACAATTTGATCCAAAATTACCATTTTACCCCTCACTTATTTTTTTTTTGTTTTTTTTATTCTTCTCTCTCTCTTATACATATGTATATATATGTGTGTGTGTGTATGTATATATATATATATATATATAGATATATATGTATATACATACACATATCTATATATGTGTATGTGTATGTATATATATTTTTTATTCTTCTCTCTCTTTATATATATGTATGTGTGTGTGTGTGTGTGTGAGTATATATGTATGTATATGTGTGTATATTTTTATTCTTCTCTCTCTCTTTTTATATATATTTATATGTATATATGTGTGTGTGTACATATACATATGCAGATATATACATACATATATATATATATATATATATATATGTATATATATATATATATATATGTATATATATATATATATATATGTATATATATATATATATGTATATGTATATATATATATATATATATATATATATATATATATATCTACATATACACATATACATATCTATATACATATACACATATATATATATATATATATATATATGTTTGTATATGTATGTATACATATATATCTAATGTGTTTATGTATTTGGTAAGTCTATATACTATGTTTATGTTTCATATTATAAAAAAAATTCACAACTTTTATATATCTAATGTGTGTGTGTGTATATATATATATATGTATGTATATGTATATGTATATGTATATGTATATGTATATGTATATGTAGATATATAAATATATGTATAATTTTATACATATGTGTGTGTATATATATAATGTATATGTGTGTGTGTATATATATATATATGTATGTATGTATGTATATGTAGATATATGTATATATGTGTGTGTGTGTGTGTGTATATTAGATATATAAAAAAAAAAAAGTGAGGGGTAAAATGGTCATTTTGGACTAAATTGTGTGAAATTTGAATGTGTGGGGAGTTATCAGTTAAAATTGGAATAGCAGGGACTGAACTGTCGAATCCTAAAAAGTTAAAGGGGGACCAGTAATTTCCCCATATATATATATATATATATATATATATATATATATATATATATATATATATCCTATCCAGAGTGAGGCCTCACTTAGAGTTTAGGGTCACTTTTCGGTCTCATATCCACATCTCGACCGTTCAGTTTTCAGGTACTAATGTATAGATCATCTCTGCAAAATTTCAACCAAATTGATGGTCGTTAAGACATTGATAACTGCCTTAAAGCTAATACGGTTCAGGGAGGATAGATTCAATTCGTTCATTGGTAAGGCTGGGCAAGAGCCGGGTCCGACTTAAATTTCACTAGGCCCGGGCCTAGCCCATTTCTTACGGTTCTGGCCCAAAGCTCGTTTTGGCACAAACAGGGACCGGCCCGTTTCATTTCGGGCCCAAAAACCTGTATTTTACCTTTGCTATATGCCTATATATATACATATCTACTTTGTTATATATCCAGATTTCATTCATATCAACCTGTTGAAGATTTGAATCAAAACACAATATCAAGATCCAAAGTTCAAGCTGCAAATTGGAATATTCATAATACATAATATCCAAATTCAAATACTCATCAAGAACAATTGAAGCTACAATTCAAATAAAAAGTGTCCAAATTTAAATACGAAGTCCAAATTAAAATACAAATATGCAATGACTAGGCTAGGAGAGGCGGAGAAAGAAGGAGAATCGGAGAGGGAGAAACCGAGAAAGAAGGAGGAGAGGGAGGAGAGGCAGGCGGTGCGGCTAGGCTATGCGGTTCGGTTGCTGATCGTGATGGGTGTTGAGTGATGACTGAAGGAGGAGAGGCGGCTAGGTTAGGTTCAGCAGATCGTGTAGAGTGGGAGTGGAGTGAAGTAGTCAAATTAGGTTTGGGCCTTTAGGGCTGAAGATTGTAATCCAGTGAGATCGTACCTATGATAAGGCTTTTGAGTCTTATCTCATAACCAATAATATAGGGACACCTGTTTCTGTTATCTAAAACGGGCCTAATGGGTTTTTGCATTTCTAAAAGTCAGGGCCCGGCCCGAACCGTTTATTTGAAAGTCAGGGCCCGGCCCGAACCGTTTTGCTTACAAAAAAAATAGAGCCCGGCCCGTACGGGTAGGGCTTTGACGGGCCAGTCCGGATCTCTGGGTTTTCAGGCTTAAACGCCCAGCCCTATTCATTGGTTTAAGTGAGTTAGATACCTTAAAGATCATCAAATTGGCTGAAAATTTGCAGAGATGATCTATACACTAGTACCTAAAAACTGAACGGTCGAGATGTGGATATGCGACCGAAAAGTGATCCAAAACTCGAACTTCACACGTTAATTTTAAAGTGGAGCTCTGCTCTAGATAGGATCTGTATATATATATATATCACGAAAGCAATTAGTGCCTTCTTTCTCCCATGCTCTGCTAGGTTTTAGTATCGCAAGCATGGATAGTCACTTCTTTTCAAGATTTTTGAAGGTGAACCAAGGTCCTCTCCTTGTTTCCCTTGTGGTTTTTGGGTGGATGGCACCGAGATCTCAGTTTCTAGGGTTCCGACCCCAACACAACTGAGTTTTTACAATGAAAATGGTTTAGTGGCAGGTGTCTTCACCGGTGTGAGGCCCAAGTTTCATGTATCAATCCTTGCCCTAGGAGGATCGTGACTATAGGCTCAAATTATATACTTCTTTGGGCTCAAGTTACCGATATTAGACTTTACTTTTGGCGGAGAGATCTATCCAAGCAACTTACGAACCTACCAACGTTTTCCTTAATTAAAAGATGCCATGGTAGGCCCCCAGGTGAAAGGAATTAGGTGGAATAGCTAAGGAGATCTGGAGTCTCCTAGGCTTAAAATCTTGAAGAGTATTGTTAAGTGACGCAACAACATTACCTGAGTTCATATTCCTTAATAGGCTGTGTTTGTTTCACAGATTTTGGGCATTGGGAAAGGAATGTCATTCCTTTCCTGTGTTTGGGAGTAACAATGGAAGGGAAAATGCTTCCCAATGGAAAGGAAAAAGAGGTGGAAAATGATTCCCCCCAACCCACCCCAGGATCCACTTTCCTAATGGAAAGGAAAATGATTCCTTTCCTTTCCACAAACCAAACAGATATGTGCAAATTTTCCATGTCTTCTATACGGTCTGCATTAAGCTCATTACAAATAACTGAAGTCACGTAAATGATGTCTCTTCTTGTGCCCCAAAAAGAGTGAGATCATGTGTAACCTTCATTCTTAATATACTATTGTATTTAAAAATAAAAGATTGTTTAATCAAGGTCAATGAAGAAGACATATCTATGGCATTGAAGACTTGCATTCATTAATCATTACAACATCGTCAGCAGCCAGCATATTAACCAGTCGAGCAAAAATAGAAGCTACTTGCACAGCAAGTCTTTACTCAACAAAAATTGGACACTGATTAATTACTGGGTATGCCGCTCAGATTGCCCCCCTTTCTGTCTTTCATATACCAATTCACCAAAAGAAGATAAAAGTTTATAAACCAAAATAGAAATTGATAGTAAATGAGTACAAATTGAGACAGCTGCCTTCAAACAAACTTGACTTCCCTCAAACGCGGTTTCTGTCTCACTTTAAATAGACAAGCGGCTGTAATATTCCCCCATAAGAGATCATGCCCATAAAACATTACTACCCTACTGATTGAACACTATAGAGTTACAACTGCTTTTACAAAAATGAAACAAGATGGAAAATACGGTCTTTAAGCCGACTCAGTTTCTGTGCTGTCCTCTTTGGTCGCTTCACTTGCATCATGTTCCTCAGATGGAGCTACTTGCTGCTCTGGCTTGGCAGGCCCTGGACCAGCTGATACCTTTACCATTGATGGACGCAGAAGCCTGTCACCAAGCTTAAACCCCTTGCGAAATTCATCTAGTATAATACCTTCTTCAAATTCTGAAGACTCCTCACGCATAATTGCTTCATGCAACTACAATAAGGAAAAAAAAAAAAACAAATTCAATTTTCAAATTAAATATAACAAATTTGAAATTGCATAAATTCTCTATGTTCTAGTAAGTCAAAGAATGCACTCAAAAGGTGACCTTAGTTTTATAGTTAGGTGTTCATGATACTGATACTGGATAGGTCAACACAATACCCCAGGAAAACAAAAAAAACCACAAGACAGGTCAAATTTAGTTTTCACTCTTGAACTCACCAAATTGGCTCGATTCAATCATGAGTTGGTCTGACTTAAAACCGTATCCAGGTCTTCATCAAACCTGAACAAAATTGACTAACTACTTGATAAAGTTCATCAAGTAATTGATTGAATTTCGAGCCAACTTGGTATCTAACCTGCATAAACCCAACCATAAGATAGAACAGTCATTATGTCAAGTTGTCAACTATCAGAAGGGCAAAATTCTCTAATTAAGTTATTTATCTTCAAGACAACTTGGTGCAAATGGTGCATTCCTCCTGTAATATGAGATTACAGCTACTGAATGATGCAATTCTATTTCTTTCTTATACATCTCTTCTAACCAAACTCAAATTTTTACTATTGAGTGCGCAGGAGAAAGAATAATGTCCTCACTAGATGTCAAGAAAGGCAGCATTTCTGTTTAAAGTTTCAAACAAGTCTTTCACCTATACATGACAGTAAAGTCTGAATGACTTACCAACGGATCAAAGGGCTTCCCCACTGTCTCCACCGGGAGAACGCCAAGTGAACTTAAGATTTCTCCAAACTGTTTATAAATGCTCTGATAGCTATTGTTGATCTTCTCCTCTCCCTCTGTCTCCACCTTAATCTGGGTTTTAGCCCTCTCAAAATTATCCAATACACCCAACAAGCTCTCCACAACTTCCCCCTGAGCATTAGTTACCAGTGAAATGCGTTCTCTATCTGTCCTTTTCCGGAAATTATCAAAGTCTGCACTAATCCTCAGAATCCGAACCTTCTCTGCTGACAGTTCTTCAGACAAAGAAGCCACTTTCCTTTCAAGGTCTATTTTTTCATCTTCAACAGATTTTAGAAAAGATTCAATCTCAGCTACTTTTGATTCATCATTACTGGCTAAAGCTTCTTTGTATAATTGTAGTGACGCTATGATGGCTGAAACAGGTTTTTTGTCATCACCTTCCCCATCATCACTTGTACCACTTTCTTCAGCATCACTTGTACTATCTTCCACACTAACTGCCCCGTCTAAGGAATCCTGCATATATCTATTAGCATCAGTACTTAGAAGTAAAGTAAAAAAATAAACCCTAAAGGAAAAAAGAAACAAACAAACAAACAAATTATTAATAATAAAGAACAACGTCTTCATCTTTTCTCCGTGGAACAAAAATTGCATTAAGTGATGCAACTGCAATCCTCTTATAAAAATGTAACATTACCCAATCACTGCATTCTGTAGAATGACATGCCCTGATGCCAACCAAGACATGTGAAATTCAATAACGAAAAGACAATTGCATTCCTTTGAGCTTACAGTATTAGCGAGTTTAACTGAGATGTACATTCTTATCAAGTGATATGGAACTTGAGGAAAACATTATCTAAAACAAAACCATGGCAACTGTGCATTGAACTAAAAAACAAAGTTCTAACGCATCATCCAGCTCTATATTCAGAATTCAAATAGTATCAGTAAAAATGGAGGAATGTTTCTGTAACTTTTTTCATAAAAAGAACAGAATAATGAAAATTACAAATGCAAAGGGGCAGTGATTTTGACAAAAGCCTTGGAAGTCATTTTAAAGATAGTCCTAAACACTTCTGGGTGCTGAGTTTTATACAAATTTCAAATAATGTTGTCATCGACATCGTCTTTTACACTTTTTGAGTCCCTCACATTTGTAACTAAGTAAACATAATATATTATATACTGCCACTCTCAATCTGCTGTTATCACCATCTAAGGAGAGCAATAAGTGAACCCCAGTGTTTATACAAAGGATGGCAAGGCAAGAGAAGAAGACCAAGCGTTCATCTGAAAGGCTCATTCCTTAAGAGAATTATGCCCTTGCCCACTTAGCTTATTCTGCATGTTAGTCATGCAAGCGGGAAAAAAATACAGCTTTATTGATCAAACAGAATGATACAATAAAAGCGGACAAAAAATCCACAGTCAAGAAGTAAATTAAAAACACTATAGATTAGAAAGAACAGCAGTGCAAGCTCTTAAATGAAGCAGAAAAGATTCCCAAAGAAACTTAGCCTAGACTACAGCAGACCACCAGTCAATCATATTTCATAATCTCTAAATTCTGCTGAAACAGGAGCCCATAATGCTGCCAAGTATTTCACTCTAGATCAAAGTTCCTCCAACCCTACACCTCTCTAATCTTCAAAATTTCTTCCATTTCTTTCCATCCAAAGAACCCATAAAGCTGCCAGGTATTTCACTCCAAGTCAAAGTTCCTCCAACCCTACACCTCTGTAATCTCCGAAAATTCTTCTATTTCTTTCCATCCAAAGCACCCAAATGATAGCTAACACACACCTCTTTAACTGTGACAAATTGGTTTGGCCGAAGTGTTTATAAAAATAAATAAATAAAATGGAACCCAGTTTAGCCCTTCTTGTCGTATCAGCTAAGGAATCCTAAAAAGAACTGGAACCTCAAATCTCTCTGTAGCCCCATTAACCAATACACCAGCTCTAATGTCTTTTTTGGGCAGCAACCCAAAGGCTCCAGGGTATATTTGGCAACTCTAAGGTGCATCTCATATTCTTAGTAGGAAACAAAGTGACTTGTTATTATTGGTTTTTATTATTTCGTTTCTTTTTTCTTTAAGGGAGAGAGGGAATTAATTGTACTGATTATTATACATTTGGATTCACTAGTATGGATTGAATATAATCAATTCTTCTCTCAAATATTTGTATAATTTTATACTATTTCAGTTATAAACATCAACTCCCAAACTAGTGTACTCCTTGCCTGACATAAACAAACACAAACACATGTGAACTTTGTAATTTGACCAAGTGTCAGCAAGGTTAGCGTACTTAACTTAATGTGGCTAGAGGGACTAGTCTGAGTCTGTGCACACCTCGTTTGTTCAGATATTCTAGCAGTATGTAATCTCTTTTTCACCTAAAAATCAAAAGTAGAGTTGGGCATCGCCCTTACTGCCTTATATCTCTGGGATTCTATGATGAGTGATTTGATGCAAGTAGCTTTTTCAGCATACAATGGGTTATATAGATACAGATTGCGATGAATATAATCGACCACACCAGCATGAGAGTCCTTCCCTGAAAAATATATTTGTTCTAAGAAAAACTTGATACCGGACACTAACTAAACCTTGTAGATGGAATTGGACATCATACCAATTTATACAAAGAAAGAAAAGAATCCCCAAATCAACACAACCCCACAACAGTAAAGAGAGAGAGAGAATAGTATACCTCCTCAAGGTCCTGGGCATCGAGGGTGTCAGTAGCATCGGTTTCACCCTGCTGGTTGTGGGAAGCGAAAGGCACGAGGAGGCGGAGGGAGGGCAAGTGAGAGAAGCGGAGAATGGGGTGCCTTTGTCGTCTAAACGAAACGAAAAAGGGTTTGGGAGAGTTGGGCGAGACAGCTGTTGGAAGCGGAGCCAATGGTGCCCTCAACGCTGAACTTCGGAGGACATTGGCCATTAGAGAGACAGTGGGTGAGGCACTAGTTCAGATAAGGGGGTGTGAGGGGCGAGTTATATGATTCAACACTCGACTCTAGAGGGCTCCAGGCTAATCAAAACAGTTTGACTTCAACCGTTGGATGCACTGTGTTTAGGTAGTCTCATCCTACGCTCCTGCTACTTTTAGGTGACGGCAATCCCAATTGCTGTTTAGAATTTTTCCACAATGGAAAATTTAATCATATCCCTAATATCTGGCACCAAATTTGATTAAATTATTTAGAGTAAAACCCATCACTAGGGTCAAAACTTTCTTGCACCGGACAAAATGATACCTAACTTTCAAAAGTGATCAAAATGATACCTAAAGTTTTAAAAAGAAATCAACTTGATACCCAACTTTTAAAAGTGATCAAAATGATACCTAAAGTTTTAAAAACAAATCAATTTGATACCTCGGTTTAATTTTTTGTAACTTTTTGTTAAAATTGATCACGTGTGGTGCAGTATTTTGTGGGGTTATAATAATATTTTACACAAAAAACTATTTTTCAATTATTTTTTATTTTACTTTGTTAATTCTCTTCTTCTTCTTCTATCTCTACCTCTCTCTCTCTTCCCGTTTTTCTTTGTTTCTTTAGAAGTTGGGAAACATCCGAACTTTATTTGTTTCTACGATCGATGGTAGAATTGAAATTGAATGGAATATTTTTTTAATTCTATAGAGGAAGAAGATTGGGTTATAGATGATTGGTGGCCCTCTGACCACAAATCACTTCAATTTTTGAGCTTAATTTTGCATTTGATTTAACAAAGAAGTTAAAAAAAAATAAACTGAGGTATCAAATTGATTTGTTTTTAAAACTTTAGGTATCATTTTGATCACTTTTGAAAGTTGGGTATCATTTTGTCCGGTGCAAGAAAGTTTTGACCTTAGTGATGGGTTTTACTCAATTATTTAACCATTGAATTAAATATTTGTTACTCCCTGTATTTTGCTCCAAAAAACAGTTTAGTCCCTCACCTTTTAAATTAAACAATTTAGTCATTATTCTCTCTAATTCTCACACAATAGGTCTAAAATGATCCAAAGTGACTATTATACCCCTCACTTCCTCTTTTTATTTTTATTTTTTTCTCCCCTTTTTTTATATTCTCTCTCTCTCCCCCCCCCCCCCCCTTCCTGAAAACAAAATCCCTAAAACTCTCTCAGTTTCTCTCTCGCCGGAGCCACTCTCAACTTTGGATCGGAGCTCAACAGAGAACACAACCATAGCTTCCCCTTTTCCAACAGAATCTCATCGTTTCCTCCAAGTCCAGAATTCAAGAACACAAGACAAAGGATTATGCCGTCGAAGTTCATGGCGAAGCGGAGGGGGGTTCAGCACTAGTGGCGGCGCGTGCGGCGTCGTCTAGCGTTGGTGGCTAGTGAGGGGTATAATAGTCATTTTGGACCTGTTGTTTAATTTAAAATGCAAGGGACCAAACTGTTTTTTAGGAAAAAGTTTGAGGAGTAACAAATATTTAATCCTTAACCATTTATTAAAGGGATGTTACTTAACTTATAACTTGCCCTTCATTATATACTTAATATCGGAATTTATGTTTCCCTAAATTTTTTATTATCATTTTAAATGGTAGCTCCATAAATTTTCTATCATAAAACTGTTAAAAAATAGTATGTGCATGGGTGAGGCAATAGTGAATTTCAAATGGTACCTCCATATACTTTCTATCATAAAACTGTTAACAAAATAGTATGTGCGTGGGCAAGGGCGTAGATAGCTAAGGTCGAGGAAGGTCAAATGACTTTCTTAACCTTAACTTTTCTGTTATAGATATCTTATATTTTTTGTTTAACTTTGCTTGTAAAGTCCTTGTGGACTCCTCTAATTATTCATATTTCTTTCGATTTTCATGATTTTGTTATCTAGTTTTTGAGTAAAATCTCCATGTGTTATAGATTTAAGTCACGCTTGTTAGAAAATTAAGATTTTTCTCCATTTTATTTCTTTCTTTATTGCGTATAAATTTTTTAAATGTAAACCCTACCTTAAAAGTTGAAACTATATTTTTGACCCCTCTTATTACAAGTTTTGGCTATGCCACCGGCAGCGTGGGTGAGGCAATAGTGAGGACCTTTAAAGTGAGGATTTTATAAGATCTTTTAGTCAATGATTAGATGCCATGGGTGTTGAAGAAATAATTTTTCAACTAAAATTTGGATCACTCATCCACTCACTGATTTGAAAGTCTTCATAAAGTTCTCATTAGATATCCTCTCGTATGTCCTCTCACATGACTCATCTTATGTGTAATTTGATGAAAAACACCCTTTCCAAGACTAAAGATTAATAAAAGTATGTTAAGATAAATATTTGCATGTTAAGATTTTTTTTATTTTTTTTTTCATATCAGAAGAGAAACTTCATTTATAATGAAAGATTACAATGGGTAGGGTGCAAAAGTCATTCTATCAATAGTCAACAAGAATGTGATAGTTGGGTTCTTTGCCCAAACTAAACTTCAAACAGAAAGTCCATAATGACACACTATTGGAACCCAGAAGGCCCAACTCTAACCAAAGCGCAAAGGCTAACTAACAAGGCTTCTTTAACAAGAGGATGGGAATTTTTATTATCCTCTCATCTTGTAGGTCGCCGACTACAAACTTGAAAAGACTAAATGAAAAAACTTGCACAACGCCTTTGTGGCAGAGTCAACTAAACATAACTTCACTTTATAACCCATGCGCATGAACAGTGTATTCTTGACATCTCACCTCTCATCCAGCCAAGAAGACCAATGAAAATAAGAAATTGGTCATATAGCAAAATAAGACAAGACTTATAGTTATTTAATAAAAATAAGAAGTATCATAAAAATGAAATTACTAGATTAATACATTCTTTAGAATATCCCGATATTTATCCATGTAATAGAGTAAGTAGGGAAAGTTCTATAGTACATAACTACATACATGTATGTCATACGCACTCATTTACAAATCTAACAACAATTTGTTGTCATTCTTGTAACGTGAGTTTTATTTTGTGTGATATTAGTTCTATAATAATAATTACGTACACCACATACAACCTTGTTACAAGTTTTTAAACAAATTCGTTGTCAATATTGTAATTTTGGTCTAATTATATCTAAATAATGTAAAACGAATGTGGTAGCTTTGTTCTCAATGTTGTAATTTTGATGTCGGTGAGCTGTGGCTTGTTGGTTAGCTAGCCTAACTAACACCATGGAGGTTATGTGTTCAAATCTCACTGACATCAGCAGTGGGGTGAGGAGTTACATTGTTGTCCAGAATCAAAAAAAAAATGTTGTAATTTTGATTCATATAAGTTGTAATTTTTATTCAAATAGATGTAAAATGAGTGTATGATAAGCATCACAGTACCATAGCTTGTCTCAGACTGTAGATACTTATAATACCATAGGAGTACATAGACTACTTTTAAATAATACAAAGCAATACAAAGAGTTTTTACGAAATAGTTTAGCTATAAAACTTGAAAAGGGTAGAATTTAGCTCGATAATCCTTCGCACTTCAAGTTCAGATTGTGCAGTACGTGGATTCAGATGAGACATAATGGGGACAGACCACGAAAATTTATGTCGTTCATGTTGAACGTTGACGTTCTTATCTCTCCCTAACGACGGGAATACTATCTCATCAAAGTGACAATCCGCAAAACGAGCGGTGAAGAGATCACCTGTCAAGGCTTCTAAGCAGCAAACGATTATTGGAGCTTCAAATCCATCATATATACCCATTCATCTATGAGGACCCATCTTGGTGCGATGTGGCGGCGTAATCAGCATATAAACCGCGCACCCAAATATGCGTAAGTGCGAGATATCATGCTCATACTCAGTCACTAGCTGTAACGCCAAAAAAAATTGAGTGGCGGTGGGTTGTAGACAAATAAGCATAGCTGTATGCAATATTGCATAACCCCAAGTGGAGATAGAGAGATTAGTGTGCACTACCAATGTCTGGTTTACCATTTGTAGTTGTTTAATAGCGGCTTCCGTGAGACCATTTTGGGTGTGTACATGGGGAACATGATGCTCAACATCAATCCCCAAGGACATCCAATAATCATCGAAAGTCTTTGATGTAAACTTTCCAGCATTGTCAAGTCGTATTGATTTAATAGGATGATCCAGGTAATGAGCCTGTAGCCTTATGATCTGTGTTAGGAGTTTAGCATAAGCAACATTACGAGTGGATAATAGCGCGACATGTGACCAATGTGTCGACGCATCAACCAACACCATAAAGTATCTAAAAGGTCCGCAAGTAGGTTGAATTAGTCCACAGATATCCCCTTAGATTCTATATGAGAACGGACTAAGAACTACTGTATCCTTTGCATAGTACGATCTTGATCCTAATTTTCTTAAGGAACATGTCACGTCCCGTATCTCAATTTACCGGTTTACTAGTCATTTGGACAGTAAACGACAATTACTTTCACTTTTCACTTTGTTTCGATCTTTTAGGGGCCCTAAAAAGTTGACTTTTCGTTTGGGTCAAAATTTGAGAAAATTTTCTTCACGAAAGTCGTAGAGGACGATAAACCGAGTTCGTGGGCAAGTGGTACGTAAAAATCGGAGTTCTTATGCGAAAGTTATAAGTGAAAAATGGAAGTTACTATTTATGGTAATTTGATATATTAATATTTGAATTTTCTACTGTGGTAACTTGGTAACTCTCTCACTTTCTCTCTCCTCCTCCTCGCGTCTCTTTTCTCTCTCCTTCCCCGAGCTCTCTCTCTCTCTGTCCTCTGCAACTCCGGTGTCCTCTCAAGTCCTGCCACCTGGGAGCGAGCCGCGACCATCATTCTCTTCCTCTCCTCTTCCTGGACTCGCCTGCGGTGGTAGCTCGCCGAGTCTTAGCCGGAAAATGAAGAACCAAGCCCAAGACCCTTACTGTAGCAGTTTTGAGCCAACGCCGGTATCTTCCGATTTCAGCCACCTTCGGCGATAAACCTTGGTCCATTGGAAACGCCTTGAGACGTAGATGATGCTCTCCAAGTATTTGGCAGCGATTTGAAGTGTGGAGGAAGAATCGAAGGTTTGAATTTTCTTACTATTCATAATCGGGGTTTACTGTTTTCATAATTGTTGAAGCAGTTCTAGTTGTTTTCTGGCTTGGCGGTAGTTGAGAGAAGTGTTAAGGAGGTTGAGATAGAGCTGCTGCCAAAATTTGGTGGCCATTGGAGGTGGTGGCCTGTGGCGCGTGGGCCCCACGTGCCGCCACTGTGGGAGGCGCGTGGCAGCGCGTAGAACAGTGATTTAACTTCTATTTTTAGTTAGTTAAATCTTATAATTGTTGTAGAACTTGTAGTTGTGAACTTGGTTGAAATTGGAGAAGTTTTGTGTGGATTATCAATTTCCGGAATTTAGGATTCAATTATCAATTTACGAGAATCCGATCGTCAGATATCTCTCGGTTCTGCCTTGGAATCTTTAAATTAATGAATTGGTATTAGTGGTAAAATTTAGGTTGAATCCGAGAAGCAGTGGAGCGGTGATTATGAGGATTTGATTTTGGGAATTGTAATTAAGTGTTGAATAGTTATTCACGGAATACTAAGAAGCACCGATACGGGTACGAGTATCCGGATACGATACGGTCGGATACGTGGATACGGCAAATCTTAAATGTAATTGGATACGGATACGAGAAGGATACGTCAATTAAATATATTTATATATATATATATATATATATATATATAATTAGAAAAAAAAATTATGAAACATAAACAAAGTACTAGTTTATCACAATCAAACATTATCAATCCAAATATTCAAATAAAAGGTTAAAACAACTAATAACAACTTGGGACTTCATTCAACATGGACAACATCCTCAAGGTCTTCATCTTCATGATCAACATTAAACAAATGACTAAATACTGTTTAGTCCTTGAGCCTTTGACCATAAAACACTTCAGTCCCTGACCTTCTAATTTCACACGTTTAGTCCCTGTACTTCAAAATTTCAGACCAATAGGTCCTTGTCGTCTAAAAGTCGCTGTGAAATGTCTATTATGCCCTCAGTTGTTATTTTTTTTAATAAATTTATTCATTTCTCTTTTTTTTTTAAATTCTTTTTTCTTTATTTTATTTATTCTTTTTTTTCAAACAGAAAGAAAGAAAGGAAAAAAAAACAGAAAGAAAGAAAGGGAAAAAAAAATTCCTTTTCCAAAAAAAATAAATTAATTAATTAATTAAAAAAATAACAACTGAGGGCATAATAGACATTTCGCAGCAACTTTTAGACAACAAGGACCTATTGGTCTGAAATTTTGAAGTACAAGGACTAAACGTGTGAAATTAGAAGGTCATGGACTGAAGTGTTTTATGGTCAAAAGCTCAATAACTAAACAGTATTTAGTCCTTAAACAAAACTCCCTCTAATTAATTGTGGTTCATCAAGTGAAAGGTTAGCAATCTCAAGCCTTCTAACATTAGACTCTTCCAAGGAATCAAACTCATCACCTCCAACATCCCACATTTGAGTTGCACTTTCATTGTAACTTGGGCTTTTCCTAGCTAAAAGGCGAAGATTGGTATGCACAAACACCAAATTTTCCGCTCTTTGTGATGTTATCTTGTTCCTCCTCACATAGTGAATGAAATTGTAAGTACTCCAATTTCTTTCACAACATGAAGAAGAACATGGTTGACCTAGAACCTTGAAGGCTATGGCTTGGAGAGATGGTGCCGAAGCTCCATGAACAGCCTACCATTTTATAGGCTGCATAATAAGCCTATCCTCCATAGCATCCCCACTTCCAAACTCTTGCATACACATAGAAAAATTGGCAAATTCTATGTTAACTTTCCTTCGATCATCTTCATTGGCAAAGTATCTAAGGATACAATTTTTCCTCTCCCTTATAATCTCTAAATCTTTGTGGGGAGCAACCCGATTAGTATCTTCACTAAGCCATTCCGAACTATAATACCTAGATATAAAATAAGAATAAGTTTAATTCACATTATAATATATGAAAGATTAAACAAACAAGCAAAAAGGGAAACACATGTTATACTTACTTGGGATTCAATGAATGTGCCAAGCAATTGAGAGAAGTATTGCTCTTGGACCAACGAGCCATTAAAACCTTATACACCGCATCCCAAAATGGAGACTCTTGATGAGGTTGTTTCCTTGCTTTCCTATAGATATCCTTCTTTACTTTCTCAATCATACTATCCCACCATTCATACACCAAATGAAGAGAAGACCTATCAGTGTCTGCTTTCCTGATCATCTCATAGATAGCACTACTAGAATTATGCTCATAGACATCACGCCATTTAAGTCGGTGAGAAAAACACGCGATGTAAAACAATGTCATTAACATTGATTTCGCAAAAACCGATTTGTATGTATATAACTGACATCGTTTTTTACTGTTGACCGATGACAAAAATTTTGTTTGAATTTTCAGAAAACCGCTGAGCGGCTAAGTTAAAAAATTTTAAAGAAGCGCGGGGGAGGAAAAACTCATTCCCACACTTAGACATATTTGGACTAACATTGACTTCAGCTTGCCCTAACACTATTCGACCAAACCTCCCTTTTCTCCTTCGTTCTGCGCCTCCGACTAAAACCATCCTCCTCTTCGTTCTCCACCTCCGACCACAACCCTCCTTCTCGTCTCCGTTCTCCGGCTACAATCACAACCCGACCCTCCTCATCCTCCTCCTTTTCAGCCTCGGACCAGCTCCTCTGCTCGAAGACGGTGAAGAGAATCAGCCTCTTCGTTCTCCCCATCTGACAAAAACCATCCTCCTCTTCGTTCTCCGCCTCCGACCACAACCCTCCTCCTCGTCTTCATTCTCCGGCTACAATCACAACCCGACCCGCCTCGTCCTCCTCCTTTTCATCCTCAGACCAGCTCCGCTACTCGAAGACGGTGAAGAGAATCAGAGATGGAGCCCGGGGTTTGGGAGAAAATTTGAGCTTTTTGTCATAGGTAATTGAAGAATTTGTTCAATGCATGTCGTCGAAGGATTTGTGAGTCCTTAATTCAGTGATTTGATTTTGTTTCTTATTTTGCTTGCAAGGATTTGTGTTTCATCTACCGAAGCTTTGTGGGCTGCATTTGACCTTTCTGGGCACTCTCCATATCTGGTTTGCTGGGCATTCTCCATATCTGGTTTGCTTTCTCTCGATTCTTCTCATTGTTTGTGCTTGGTTTTGGGAAATTTTTGTACTTTTGTTGAGTTATAGGTTTTCGGTTTTGCAGAGGAGACTTGGAACTGTGTTATCTAGTCATGAAGGTTTCGGTAGCTTGGAAGTTTTAAGCTTGGGCCAACAAGCGAAAACAGTAACTACTCCTTCTGCTTGTTACTTCATTGTAAACAATTAATGGTTTCTGATGTTGCAGCTGCTTGTGTTTGTTTGTGTATGTGTGTCATTGTGGCAGTATGTGCATGTTGGTGTCTTTTTACGCCATCTATCTATATATATATATATATATATATATATTTCATTCTGTTTCATTGAACAAAGTAAGTTAGTTCCAGAACTGATTCAGAATCCAAAACTGCCAAAAGAAGGGAAAGATTGATTTAAGCTGTTGATTTCCATTTTATGATGTGGTAGTATCATCTTGAAGTCCAAGTTGATTCTAGCACATAATGTTATAGTACAGAATTTGGATCCCAAAAATCTGAGGAGATAAATGTCAAAGTTTTTGACTTTCAGGTGTTCTGCTATCGTTAGCCCAAATTCAAATACAACTCTACTGGTCTAGATGTTAAACTTGAAGACGGTGATATGACATTTTATGGGATCATTGAAGAGATTTGGGAGGTCGATTATCATGAATTCAAAGCCCCTTTGTTTTTGTGTCGATGGGCAGAGAATGAAAAGGGAATAAAACAAGATGAGTTTGGTTTTACATTGGTCAACCTTAATCGACAGGGCCATAAGAAAGACAAATTTGCTTCTGCTGGTCAAGTGAAGCAAGTTTTTTATGTGGAAGATCCGATCGATGCAGACTGGTCGGTTGTACTAACGACCCCAAATAGAGACTATCGTGATTGTTTCTATGAAGATGATCTAGGGGACACCTCCATGGAACATCAACCTTTCTGTGCAGAAATACCGTTGCCTTGTGATGAAGAGGAGAATGAGGATGATGCCACTTATAGGAGACCAAATGTGGAGGGGTTCTGGGTTGACCAGTTCACCACTCCAAGAGAATAATAGTGCCGTGTTTCTATATTGATTGTTTTAGAAGTTAAAACCTTATTTTCTATTCTTGTTTCATGACTTTGAATTGAATATGTGATTTTGTTAACTGCATTTGTTTGTGGTAGTCTTCGTCTCTCTGAACTTGCTTTGCAGCTCCAATACCATATTGATCCTTGTTTACTGATTTAGTACTTTACTGTGTTTACTGATTTAGTACTTAACTGTGGAAATTGATTTATTACATTATTGTTTGTCTATAACATTTATTTCTGCTTTATCAACAGATTGTAGGAAGCCATGGGTTCCAAGAAGAAGGGAAAGTTTGAAAGAAAGAAAAAATTAGTGGAAGAAGCGGATGTGAAGACTTGTCCCGAGTCTGATGAGTCTGTTGAGAAGCAAGTAGAATCTGTATCAGCAGACACCGTCACAACCAGCGAATCAACTAAAATTAGAGGGAAGCGAAGTGTGGTGGAAATGTACAATGTTTTGATCAAGAAAGCATTGGGTAAAAAGTTGAAAGTGACATACACTGACACTGGCAATCCAAATGGACGAGCACGGCACAATCTGCAATCATACATAGGAATGCTGGCGCGTAAAATGGTGCCGATCAACATTGAAAGCTGGCCTGCAGTGGACAAAGACTTGAAAGATAAAATTTGGATTGATGTCCAGGTATTTATCCATGCTATTGTCAATTGACTATGACTGTTGTTTCATGGCAAATGTTTGGTTTCGAAGAAGCTGTGGTCTCCTTCTTTCTCTCTCTCTCTCTCTCTCTCTCTCTCTCTCTCTCTCTATATATATATATATATATATATATATATATATATATATATATATATATATATATATATATCATAACTTTTACTTGAAACATGATGATACTTGTGGGTGCATCAGATATGTGCTAAGAAAGTAATTTTAAGAATGTAGAGGGAATTATGTTTCCATAGCTATGTTAGGTTTTAGGAAACAGAGTTTCGGTTCTAACTCAGTTTGAAGGATCGAGTCCTCTGATCAACTTGCAATATTAGTTTTGGCACTAGTAGCCTGTTGGCATGTTTTTTGTTCTCGACCACTGGGCCTAAATTTGAATAAATTAGCTGGTGTTTCTTTGTCAAATTCTAGTTTCCTATATAAAAGTTAGATACACAGTTTTGAAGTGGAAAAGCAAAGAAAGCAAGGAGAGGAAAGTTGTAGTCTGTTTTAGGTTGTGGAAGTTGAAAAATATGAACAGGAGAAGAATAAGGGGGCTTCACATTTCAATTTTTCAGTGATATTACATTTCATTGTTTCTGGAAACTTCTGCAATTAAACTAAAAAAATATGAAAGTTTATTTTTGGAGTATGCAAGCTACTGTTGATTGTACCTCTTGTGAAACAATATCCATTGGGCAAACATCAATGACTTGGACTGATAGCTTGTTATTTGTCAATTTGTGACTTTGAATCGATTGTTCTTACACGTCTATGAATCCTCTTTGTACAGGATACATTCAAAGTGGCCCCTGAAAGCAAGAAATTGGTGTTGACATCTGCCGGCACTAAATGGAGACAATTCAAGACCTACTTAACAAATAAGCATGTGCTGCCATACTTGGGGAAGAAGAAGAAACTGAGGAAGCCACCGAAGCAATATGCATTCGTTGGGTTACAACCATGGAAGGAATTTGTAACTCAGAGGAAGACAGAGGAATGGCTGGTATGATGAGTTTACATATAAGTAAAGTATGGTTTACTTTACGAGTACTTTTTTGATTTTACGCTAACTCGGATACATGTATATTGTATCACAAATGATTTATAGTCTTACTTTTCATGCAGAAACTTAACAATGACCAAAGGGAACGAGTCAAGAAGAGAAAATATCATCATAGATTATCAAGAAAGGGATATATTGGACTGGAGGAAGAATTGGTAATAATCTGTTATTGTAGTCTTTTTTTTTTAAGCTTAATGATAACTGTACGGCTTATTTGTCTGATGTTTTCACTATAATTTTTAACCTATGCACAGAGAGATACTTGGCCTGAAGGAGAGGTAATTGATCGCGCTATTATGTGGAAGAAAGCCCGTTTACTAAAAAATGGGGAGATAAGTGAAGAGGTCACACCGGTAGCAAGAAAGATAGTAAGTATCACAGATATTGTTCTATGAATCTATTCCACTGATGGTTTAAAGACTTGTGATATAGTTGAAGGACTGAATGGTTTTTAATTTTAGTTTTGTTTTTCTGGACAAGCATCTTCCTCTTTGCTCAAATGGAAATTGTAATGTCTGAAAATTAACATTTTCGTTAATACTGCTGATGTGAAGCATGTCTATATTTGATGGGTATTAATCATCTTTGATGGATTTGGCTGTTCAGTATTTTGGGACTTGATATGTGCACCAGTAGACTTGTATATAGGAATTGACAAGCATAAATAGTCATTTAATGATTAAAAGAAACATATGTTTGAGAACTGAAGTTGTAATAGGTATGTGTATTACACTGATCAATTGAAGCAGTTTCCGAATCAAATGCATATTCTGATAGTGACATATAATCACATCTTTGGCTGGTACTAAATAATTTTTATTACTTATGCTAGTGCTTTCGATGGATTTCATGTAAAAATATAGTCTATTACCTCATGTAATGCATCTTTACATATTTTATCAGGATGAATTGTTGGAGAAGAAGAGTAAGGGTGAGCTAGAAATATCAGGGAGCGATGATGTTCTCACTCAAGCACTAGAAACTCCTGAACACTCGGGTAGGGTGAGGGGTGTTGGAGGCTTCGTCAATCCGTCCACCTACTTTAAGCTTCCAAAGCAGAAAAGGGTCAGAACTACCAAGGCAGAATTAATGGCACGTGATAGGGAGCGTAATCGGGAGTTGGAGGAGACAAAGAAAATGCTTATTGAAAAACAAGCAAAGGCAGAAGATCTCTTAAACAAAAGGATTGCTCAACTAGAAGCACTAATAACAGACAAGGCGAACTATGCACCCCATTCCCCTATATCAGATAAGGGCAGTTTTCATGATAGAGTGAAAAAAAATTCCCCTATATTAGATGACAAGGTGCAAGAAAATGTGGATGATTGTGAAATTGTTCCTCCACCTACTGATAAGGTAACTATATTATTCCAACTCCAATTCCAATACTCCTCAAACTAGTTAATGTGTGAAATACCATTGCTATTTGGTAATATGTGCATCTGATTTTTCTGGTTAGGGTGGCGTATGTGAGTTGGCAGTGAATAACATCACCAACATAGTTGCTTTTGGTACCGTATTCGATGATGTGGATATTAATAAGATGATACATGGAGCTGCATTGAAGGAGGGATGCGTTAGAGTGTCAGTGGATGGTGAGATTCAAGGTGATGCACCACTTCCTTTCCCTATAGCGGGTGAGATGGAATTGGTTCGAGAAGCCATTGGAAGTCATGTGGCTTGGCCTGAGGAGCTTGTAATTCGGAGACATCCATCAAAGGTATGTGTAACTATATGTTGCATAATGTTGGATCTGTTTCATATTGCCATTGTAGGAGTAGATATTATACAAGGTTTAATTATATGATGATCTGATCCAACTTATTTGCTAACAGAAAAAGAGGATCTGTTTCATGATTTTGTCAAACTAGGAGTAGATATTATACAAGGTTTATTTAAATGATGATCTCATATATTCAACTTATTTGCTAACAGAAAAAGATAAGGAAGAATGATTTTGTCAAATCATTGTTCAATAAAGCTGAGGTCAACCCGTTTGTGCCCAAGCGCTGCAAGCTATTGTACAAACATGGCACAACAATCATGACACATACTAGTGAGGCAATATCCACAGTATTGGACGATAAAGTCTTTGGCGTACACAAAGAACTCTTCATCTTGACAGAGAATGTGATTGATCTGTTAGAAATGCAGAAGATTGGCCAAGGAGTGATAGCAGCATACATGGCGTAAGCACTTTCTTACTCGGATTAAATGTTTGATTTTTCTTGTGTCAAGTTTCAGCAAATTAATTAAGAATTTTTTGGACACAGCCACCTACATGAAGTTGTTACTGAAAGAGACGAGTTTGGTAATTTTGCCTTTATTGATCCTGCTGCTACATATAACTGTGAGAGATCAGATTTTGGTTCCTATTTAGTGAATCGGTTGAAAGAGGGCAAGACTGATCGCATATTCTTTATGCCCTACAATCCAGGGTAAGTATTCTTCATGTCTTTTGGTTCTCAGCTGCTGCTTGCTTAATTAGTTGGTTATATTATGTGGGCTGCATTAATAATGTAGGGAACATTGGATATTGACAATCATATGGGAGGATGATATCTACATCTTAGACCCTTTGGGGAAATCAGTCCATTACCAAGCATGGGAGAACTCGGTGATAAAGTAAGCACACCAGAATGATTTTTTATTTGTAATTCTCTATAACCAAGTAATGTTCTGCTACTTAATTACATAGTTTTATGGTGCAGTGTGGTTAAAAGTTTCAATGCTGAAACGGGTAGGGCTAACAAGGTGCCGAAATTGAAACTACTTCCGGTTAGTATGATATATGTGGTTGATTAAGTTACCATATTCGATTTAGTATGGTAAAGTCTTTCTAATTCAATAATATGAATATATAGGGCGTACCTAAACAACCGGGTGGAATTGAATGTGGCTATTATGTAATGAGATATATGAAGGAGATTATAAATGATGACACATTTTCGTTTCCGACTAAGGTATATGCATTATAGTTGATATATATAAACTTTTGTTTAATTATAAATGGCACGTTTACCTGATGATTATGACTTGCGTTATGAAAATACATTCCTAGTGGGCAGCAAAGACTCGGAAAGGATACACCCAACAGCAACTTGACGAGGTGCGCATTGAGGTGGCTGACTATTTGCAGACTTTGTTATAGATGTTGACTAGCAAAGTGATTTTGAGCAAGGCTAGCTAGATTTTTTGTGAACTATTTTGGAGTAGTTGTACTGTTGCAGCAAATGTGAACAAAACTACATGTACACTTATTGCAATGGTATGTTTTAGGCTAGCCTTGAAGTAGGTTGGGGTATTTTTGCCTATTTTTTGAACTATTAATATCTTTGATGTTGGATTATACAAATTAATGCAATGCCCCATATTCAAATTATTTAGCATTTCATGTTGTCAAATGTGGATTATAGATGCATTGTAGTAGCAATTACAAAGTTAGTGGACATCATGCTCATGTAAAGGACATTATGTATATACGTGTATTTCAAATCAGTATTAAACTACAAAAACGATGTCATTAAACAGATGATACATCAGATTGGAAACAAAAATCGATGTCTCTTTATTCAGTGCACATCGAGTTATAAAGTAAGAAACGATGTAAGTTGCTCAATGGATATGGACTTATTAAGTAAAAAACGATGTAACACACCTCAATGGACATCGACTTTTTAAGTAAGAAATGATGTTAAACAGCGCAATGGACATCCACTTTTTAAGTAAGAAACGATGTAAAACAATGCAATGGACATCGATTTATTAAATTAAAAACGATGTTTACTATAAGTATGAACATTGGTGACAATCTCAAAAACTGATGTTTAATATAAGCTTGCACATCACTTCATAAAAGGAAACGATGTTTAACATAATAATGTACATCGGTCCTATAATGCAAAAGAATGTAGATTCTATTGGAAATAGATTGGTATATGGCAAGTACCCGTAAAGCTTATAAACAGTAGGCAAATTTCAAAAATACCGATGTGTAAGAATATATTACACATCGTTAAGAATGAGTAACGATGTTAAAATGAATACTAGTGCTATTGGACCTATATTTCGTTAAGCATTAAATGCATAAATATGAAGTTTTAACAATATCTACAAACACCAATTTGAGATCATAATAGCAGTTTAACATCGAGTCTAGAATCTAATCTGATGTTTATAGTTATATGGGACATCGGTTTTTAACCGATGTCTATTTTTTGGCGATCTTTTACATCACCCACTAACACATGTGTAGAATTTTTTTTTTACATCGGTTTTTGGCCGATGTATATGAGAAAAATTCTAGTAGTGTAGGCTCGGTAAAAGAAATTATGTAATCAATATCATCCCACAAAAACTCATCTAATAACTTCTCCTTCATAGAAGCTGCCTTCCTAACATCATCTTCTTTGTAATCATCCCACTTTGGACTGATGACCATATGTTGCAAACCATTTTTGATTTGCCTAAACCTCTTCAACATGATTAACGTAGATACAAACCTTGTAGGAGCAACCAAAAGCAACTTCAAATTGCAATTGTCATTAAACATGACTAATCTCATTCCATGATTCATAATAAAGTTCTTGATAAACATAACATCCTCAGATACTAGCTATATCCAACAACATGCATCAAACACATCCGCATTGCTTGCAACTAATGGAGGTGTGCAAATATTCTTGACATCAAGATTTAAAGTATGCACTACACATGGTGTCCAAAAAATAGTAGGATACTTACTTGCTATCAAGGCACCGACTTTGGAACAAACAGGACCATTGTCGGTAACCACTTGCACTACATTTTCCCAACCCACTTCTTTTATGGAATCTATAATCAAGTCTGCAATCATTGAATGATCCTTGAATTCCCCCTCACAGTTTATAGCCTTCAACATCATCGGACCACTCTCACAAGTGGCTATCACATTAATCAATGATCTTCTTTGTGCATCAGACCAACCATCACTACAAAGACTCACACCTTTGTCTTTCCATGTAATCTTGATTGGCTCCAAATGTTGCTCAATATTTTTCCTTTCTTTTGCAAGAAGTGTAGTCCTTAGAGCATTGTAGTCTGGTGGAATGTAACCTGAAAGGGTAGAAACACGAATGTAGGAGTTCCGATAATGTGGATTTCTAGCTAAATTGAAAGATAAGCCACCGGTGTAGTACATCCTTGCAACCTCACCATCACATTGCTCCCTAGCTGAGTTTTGGAAGGCATTTTCAATAAAACCAGCAGCTGTTTTCCTCTTCTTTCCACCATCACTTGTTGTTGGTGCTTGTGTATAGGCATGATAACTCATCCCATAGCTACTAGTAGAGGAACTCCCTCCTTGTTGTCTTGATGATGGTAGAGGAACATGTCTAGGAGCTGCATTCATTAATCTCTCCTTGCATTCTTTCACCAACTTGGACATTGCAGTAAAGGCATGAGGAGTAACCTTGTTGCAAACTGCCACCCCCGTTGTTCCTTCTTTCAACAAATGACCACGAACTCTAGTATAAGAACCGTTGTAGTACAATTTACAGAAATTGCACTGCCACCTCCAACATCCTCCACCTTGCTGTTTTTGAATCTTCTTCACAAATTTCCTGAACGGTGTTTTATCATCTATGATCTCATTTTCAGGATCAGCAGCTCCACTACTAGTACCGGCGTTAACAGACCCGACACTAGAACTAATAGGAGGTGTTCCTCCATCACTCATGGTTCCTGAAAAATACACAATTTATCACAATTTGCAGATTAGCATAATGCAAGGAATTGTAAATGTTGCAATCTTGTTTACTTAAATGTTTTGGCATTTAGAGGCAGCAAGTAACAACATGTAGTATTTAATTGAACTAGTTTGCATTTTGAAATAGGACGGCCATATAGATAGTGTAAAAAGAAATCAATGCATGAGTTGACCGACAAAGTATCATTATCACAATTCAATGTATACATTTCTGATTTCTTTAATGGGATATTGACATATTGTTTAAAATTTTTAACCGACAAAGTATCATTATCCTTTTATCATCAAACCATAAAACCAAACAACCCATATGGCCATATCCTTATCCTTTAATCATCGAACCCAGCCAACCATCAGACCTTCCTAGGTGGCAAAAAAAAAAAAAAAAGACAAAAACCATCAGACCTCGCCCTTACTGAGTACCCCAATCTGATGCTTTCTCCTAGCTTAAAACCATCAGATCCTTACTATCAGTACAACGATTGAAAATTTGAAAGCATCAGACCCTTAAAACGAATCGAAGAACTTCCTTCTACCATCACATAAGCAATCAAGTTCATATGGGTAAGAAGAAGAGAAGAGAGAACGTACCGGAGCGAGTTTGATTGAAGCTCCAAGCGAATCGAAGAAGATGAGAAGTCTGTAGGTGGTAGCTGCGACTCGCGAAGAAGATGAGAAGAGAGGAACGAGTGAACGATCGATTAAGCGAAGCGGCGGTGAGTTAGGTCTCGATCTGTAGTCTTTTGTTTTTGTTTTTTCCTTTTTTTTAAGGGTAAAAACCCAAAATTACCCCCGCGTATCCAGTTTATTTACGTAATTACATATCCGCATAGGATACGGACGTATCCAAATCAGGATACACGTATCCGAGCGTATCCGGGCGTATCCGAGCTGTATCGTACCCGTATCCCGGATCGATACTGGATATGAAGGCAAAATGCCGTATTCGTGCATCATAGATGGAATATAATTGTGTACAGGGCGACGTAACGAGCTACTGCTCGATGAAGGGAACTGTTTGCGGGGTCGCCTAAATTATACTGTGAGTGGACCTTTGCTTTTAAGTTATTAGGTCCATAATTACCTATTAATTATTCCCCTAATCTTGCACTTTTGCTTAACCTTTGTGTTTATTTATATATATATTTATTATTTTTTCCTTATCATGCTAGGAAATGATGGAGAAGCTTGAAAGTGCCCTAAAAACTCAACTTTAGCACATTTTCCTACTCCAGCTAGATAAGGAAGGAGGGGCGGAAGCCTAACCAAATGAACTCCAAATGAGCTGAAAACTTCCAGATCCATTCTAGACATCCTAAGGATTATTTCTTATACAGAGATCAAGAGCTAGTTTGGAGTGGAAGGACTTCAAAAGATCGGTGCAAGTTTCTGCACTAGAAGACAAAAACTGCAAAACCGGACCTGTACGGATTCCGGCAGCATTTCCGGGCAAACCACGATGAATTAAGTTCTCAAATTTTACCAAGATGATCCACACTCATGGAGGAACATTTGTTATGAAGAAGTGAAAGGCCAATTCAGAAGTCTTGGTGGAGATCTAAGTAAAGGAAGAAAGGAGAAGAAAGTGCGCAAACGGACAAAAAATGGGTCAACGGTGGTCAAAGCCGGATTCCAGACATTTCCAGCCAAGTTGGACGGCCGAGAACATGTGTGAAGGACAAAAAAGAGCTGATTAGGGTTAGAGACTTTAGGTGGGAAGACTTTAGGTATAGGTTATTTTGAAATTCAAAATTTGAAAGATGACAAGTGGTCACATTCTTATACCTTACACATTTGTCTCCCATTTATTACATTGTTCCCCTACACAATGACCCTTCTATCCTTACTTTTTCTCCTCTACCAAAATATCTATGGGCTTTCTAAGTCATTTCTATATGGAGTCAAAGACTAGATCCATAATTTGTGCTTACACATTTGTCAATCACATCTAGCCCTTCATTCCTTTTGATCTCCACCATTGATTTGGATTGCCTTGGCCTTTAAATAGCCCTTCCTCTCTCCCAAAACCGTGCATCCCCTGGTTCCCCCATTTTGGAGCATCAAAATCTCTCTTTTCTCTAGTTTTAGGTTAGTTTTTCATAGCTTGTACATAGTTTTTTGAGTTTGTGTGAGAAATAGGTGTGTAGGCACTTGGGTTTCACCAAAACCGAAGTTACTACATACTCTAAATCAATCACAACACTTGCTTTCACATATCCAAGCCTTTGTTCTTTGTTCTTGAGTTTTGTGGATGTGTATGGTGTTTTGGGTTGTAAAACCGAAAATCCCATACCTTGAAGCAATTCTCTCATCATTTGACATCTTTGAGAGCTAGGTAGAAGGTTGGGTAGTTCTTCTCTTTTTCTTTCCTTCTCTCTTTAATTTGATGTTCATGACTTGTATTTGTAATAACATGTGTTGTGAGTAGTTAGATTTGAGGCTAGGGCAACTTATGTGCAAATAATGTAAATTTCCATGTGTTTTGATGTTTATGCATGTTTTGAATCTATGGGCTTCTAAACTTTAATGCTTACTAAATGTGTTTACTAGCTTAGTCACCTAGAAAGCATGTTTAGGAAACTAATGAATCGGAAACTTGAACTTGACCACTTCTTGAATCCGTGAGCATGTGTAGCCTTTAGGTGGTGGCTTAATGATTCTTACGGGAATTGTTAAGTTCCTTGAATTTCTTATTCTAAACTTAACGCATGTGTCGTGAGTGTAATTACTCTAAGGGGGTGTTAGGCTTGCGGTTTATAGCCCACTTGTGTTTTAATGAAATATAAATGGGACTAAGGTTGTGTAATTTAACTTAGCTTCACTAAAGTTTGTTGAATTGCATGATTAGTTGGTTTCTTGGTAGCTTCACCAAAGCACTAAGGGGGAGTTTGTCAAAGCATGTTATTAGATCACATATGGATTACATTTTATGCATGAGTAAGGTTAAATGCGATGCCTAAGTCTCTATTCTTCTCATTGATTTAGTCTCTACAATTTTATTTGTTTATTTTATTTTCTGCAACTTAATTTACTTCATAAAAATTAAAATCAACCAAACCGCTCACTACCACAATTGTAAATACCATCCTCATAATCTTTAGCTTCCAAAGGGCTAAGGTTGTGAATTTGTAAAAAGGTAGACTTCGCATGTGTTTTCTAGGTTTATTTTTGCGGTGATCTAGTTAAGGTAGAGTTACTCAATCCCTTGGGTACGATACTCTTACTTTTTCCCTTTACTAAAACTTGACCTCCTATACTTGAGAGTATGAGACATCACACACACATTTGCATATACTTTCATACTCAATGATGTCCCCATCATAAGTTGAATTGCATGCAGTATATGTTCTTGGGTATTTAATTATCTTATTGATTTTTATAATGCTTTATATGATTTATCGAGAATTAGTGAATCATGCTTTCGAGGGATTAAATTATTGAGTTATTTATGAGTTATCGGCAAGGAGTTTGTTTTGAGTTTACAATTTCACGAGCTTGACTTATTGAGACTTATTTATGGTTTACGAGATTAGTATTGCAATTTCTTTCCCGAGGGCTTTTAGTAGAATTCGAGCTAGTATTTATGAGTTACTGAATTGAGAAATGATTTTCGGGAAGTGATTGATTGATTAAATATCTATGATTTTTCTCGAGGATGAGATTTATGTTTGACAGGACTTATTTCAAAGGGAAAAAGGTTTTAAAAAGGGTTGAATTTAATAAGGAGGCTAGTATCGGCGCATGCGCACATTATCTGGTCGGCAGTCCCCTCCAGGTAATAGTTTGGTCGGCAGTCCCCTCCAAACCAAATTCTGGTCGGCAGTCCCCTCCAGAATATTCTGGTCGGCAGTCCCCTCCGGTGTGTCATCTGGTCGGCAGCCCCCTTTAGATGACATGAGGTAGTTAGTCGGCAGTCCCCTCTAACTACCAGTGGTTAGTCGGCAGTCCCCTCCGATGCGTCATCTGGTCGGCAGACCCCTTCAGATGGCATGAGATGACTAGTCAGCAGCCCTCTCTAGTCATCGAAAGTTTTACATGGAAAGGTGGATATTGAAAGGAAGTGGGTTTGAGACATTTCATTATGAAAGGTTGATTTTAAAGGAAGTGAATTTAGAATGTTTTATAAATTGCACTGCATGCCAGATTTTAAAGAATGAGAAAATGGGGAAAGCATTCAGTTGTTATTTTCGTAAATTACCTTATTTTTTTTGTCCACTCACTCTAACGGTTTTTAAATGCTTTACCAAAAGAAATTCCTGAAGTCATGGCGACGATAGAAGGCTATGTGCCCATTCCCATTCCAGAGAATGCGAGCATAGAAGAGCGGCTTGATATCCTTCAAAAGAATTCTACCGCATACCATGAGAATCTAAGAAAAGGCCTCGCGGAGGACCGTCGACGGCTCGATGAGTTCACGATTTTGGTCAAGAGGCTCGAGTTGGGAGCACAACAAACACAAGGCGAATTGGAACGTCAAGAACCTGCACGCGAAGAGGTCGTTTCTGAGACTAACTTGCCTATAGGTGGCAATCAACCTAAGGGTCTCACTGGTGAGTCACAGCCTTACACAGAGGCTGTGCATGGAAAATGTCATCAACAAGATTGTTCTGCTAACAATACAATTGTCTCTAAACAAATATCTTATTTCTCCACTGATCAAGCCAAATACGTGGCTACTGATCAGATGCATGGGGGGCAAGATATGACCCATGATCATCCCTTTGATCAAGAGAAGTTGGCAACAGTTGGCGACAAAGCCGATCTTGGGACACCGTCATCTCCCAAATTGCAATTAAAGGTCATGCCTCGTCAACCAACAAAGATACTTGGGAGGCAAGATTACCCCTCTCACGAGCCCAATTCCTCCAAATTCTTCAACGAGAAGTATCTTTGTTATTTTCCTACAAGCTCTCACAGGAGGGATTTTTACCCTACAAATTTTGATACATCGGAGCTTGGAATGAAGCATAGATGGCCTCCCCCGTGGTCTTCTAGAGGTTAGCCAAACGTGTCGCTGCTAGTTCCTTGCTTTGTTGTTAATTTCCTCTCAATTTTCAGTTTTTTACCTTTTTTTTTTATAGTAAAAAAAAAAAAAAACTTGGTGCTGCTAGCTTCTTTCTTTCTTTGCTTTTATTTTTCTATTAATTTTTTCGTTTCTAGTTTTCTTTTCTTTAAAAAAAAAAAAAAAAAAAAAAAAAAAAGAAGAAGTTGAATTTGGTAAAGGGGTTGTGAATCATAACGGAATAGGTGAAGTCTCTTTTGTTAATATTGGCCTAAACTCCTTATTGGTGCCTAGTTCAGGTCCCTTAAGGTTAAGGGCGGCTTTTATTAACACTTGTTGAACTGTCTTCACACGTATGACCTTTCTCATCTTAGTAAGTATAGCCTATGTGAAATGGTGTCTAGAAAGGGGACAACATTCATGACAGGTTCTTGAATCCAGAAGTGCGTGCAAATGGGCCTAAACCACTATGTGGGAGTAGCTCATGCCAAAATGGATTCTGCCTCTCTTGTTCGCCCTCCCCCACCTGGCCATTTCAGTAAGGTTGCCCAAAGGATTTGAAAGAAAATTTGTGTCTAGGCGACTATACTTGGGCCGCATGTCTAAACCTTGATTCACATTGTCTTATTGAATTCAACTACTTATAAAAAAAAAAAAAAAAAATTAAAAAAAAAATTAGTGCAATCCATAATTACTGAGGATTCAAAACACTGAGGGATTAATTTATTAGCCAGTCTCTTCGCATAAGCCTTCGTGGGAAATTCTAGTGTTCCTACACTCGCGAAGCCCATTCATGAAGGCCTGTTTTTGAGGCCCATAATAATTTCTTCGCTATGCCTAGCAACACTAGGGGGCAACACTATACAATACTAAGCCCATTTAGCCTAACCAAAAAAAAAAAAAAAAAAAAAAAAAATATCATTAATACAACTCTTAAGGGGCAATTCTAAGTGTTCCTACACTCGCAAAGCTACTAAGCCGAGTCAGCGGCTCCAGAAACTTTTTCCAGCTTTGCCCTCGCAGGAAAGGCTGAGCTCAAGCGAAATGTGAGAGCCACCACCGTGACCGCCACCTCCATCGGAAGTAGTCTTCATGTTACCAAAGATGTCCTCACCATGCATGGGGAACAGAGGAAGGGTTTCAATCTCCATGTTCATAGATCCATAACCACAATAGTTCCCCATCTGCCCGTTAAAAGCAATCACACCAGCTGAAGAAGCAGAAGCAGATGCAGAAGATTCTAAGTTAATATACTGATCCTCAGGTTTCCAATTGGTACCATTGTCATCACCAACAAGCCCTGATCTTTGCATGGGCACATGAACATCCGAAGTGGACCTCTTCTTCCGCTTCTCCCGAGCCCTTTGGTTCACGAACCAAAAATAGACGTTCTTGAACTCGATCTTGCCGTACCATTTCAGCTGGAGACAGATCCTCTGAATCTGCTCTATAGTTGGGGACCTAACTCCCTTATTGTAGAAAAGCTCCTTGAGGATTCTTATCTGATCTGTAGTGGGATTCCACCTGTTCCGCCTACAAAGCATGTTAGCACTACTCCCGGCTGCTTTGTTACTTCCTCCATCCTCGGTTAGTTGCTGGGTTTGTGGTTCCATTGGTGATGGGTTGAGAGAATGCAAGAATTGAAGAGTGATGATGATGAGTAATTAAGAAAGATTGCTGTTAGAAATATTCGAGTTGATGAAATGATTTCGGGATTGGAAATTTGGGTTTATAATGTGGAGGAAGATATAGGCATGCAAATATCCACCCTTGGATGGACGGTTGAAAAGAAGAGTCAAACTAAGTGTCAGTAAAGCGTGATTAAAGTTGCCTTAAATCTCGGAAAAGAATGGATTATTGGCACGAGGGAACCGAACGGTTTCCGAGGAGGTAACTGTTCTTTTCACGAGATTATTTTTCATGACTGTTGTTTTTCAACGAGTGATGCACCTACATGTACGTTTGCAAAGCATAATTAGCTATAATCAGCCACACTCATCGTACCGCCAGAGATACCAACTACCGTCAAAGGAGTAACCCACGGATAGGCAGCCAGGCGGGCCACGGCCTGAGCACAAGAGTTCCCCAGGATCACCGCTGACGCGCCGCCACGCACTCTGCCAAGACGGCATCAGAAGCTACTGAAACTGGGAACTGAAGCACATCAGTCCCACATCGAAAACAAAGAGAAGATCAGACCTCTCCTCACCTATAAAAGGTCCTCTCTTCTCTCTTCATTATTACGCATTAACTACTCATTCATTATTGTGCTGCCTATATATCAACTGACTTAGGCATCGGAGAAGTGAAGACCGCCCAACGCGGTCTCCCTTTGACGCCCTGTCTTTCATTTGGCAGCCAGCAAGGAACACCAAGCATACGAAGTAGCGGTCCGCCCACTGGACCCGCGTTAAACCGAGGTTTGGCTACCGCCAGACTTTGAGCATTAACATTGGCACCGTCTGTGGGAACCCTTGAACAAAAGGTCATCCCATCACAACTACCATGACTAGCGGTAGCGGGGGAAATGCCGGTGAGCAGGCAGACTAATCCGCCATCCCCCAAACATCCAATCCAGCGGTAGGTGTTAACCGCGCACTATTCAACACCCCAACTAACCCCGGCGGTGAGACGAATCCAAGCAGCAGCCGCCCACCAGGCCAGGACCTCGCCGCCATGTACGAGCTGGCACTGGCAGACCTTCACAAGGCAAATAGAGAGCGTGAAGAGGAGCGCAGAGAGAAGACCGAGGCCCAAAAGCAGGTGGCTACGCTGATGTCGCGTTTTGATAACCTGAAGAGGACGTTGGAAAGAACCGCCAACCCGGCACAGAGCGAGCATTAGCATAGCACAAGGCGTAGTCATCCCAACGCTGGTACATTGGGACCAGAACCAGTCATGCAGATGCAGGTCCCGCTGGATCCCCCTGAACTACTGGGGATGGGACCACCACCCATTCCACAACTCATGTTGGAGCAGGAGGCAGAGTCGGTACCACACACCAACCGCTCGGAAATTAGGGCAAGAACTTAGGGCGATCCGCCTGCGCCAAGGCGTAGGCAGACCCAGCGGAGTACATACGCCGGACCCGCCGGCGACGCAACAGCCCAAATTCTGGAGAGGATGCAACAGTTGGAACAAAGGTTGGTCCGGGCGGAGTCGGGCGCCACGCCGCCAACTCAAAGTCCACTTTTTACGTCCAGACCAGGGCCCTTCACCGCTGCAATCCTACAAGCTATCAGGCCTGCGTACGCAAAAACTCCAAAGATGTCGCATTACAGCGGTACAACCGACCCCTTCGTCCACATGGACACCTTCAAGAAGGTCACCAACAACAAGGGATTTGACGACCCCACTCTGTGCCACTTGTTCAGCGAAACACTGGACGAAGAGGCAATGAATTGGTTCTTCGAATGTCCGCCAGGATCCATTGATTCATTCAACGCGCTATCACATACCTTCCTCTCCCGGTTCATCTTATTGTCCGCCGGACATCATAACACGAGTCAGCTGTTCAGTGTCAAGCAGGGAGAGAACGAATCGCTAAAGGCATTCGTCACAAGGTGGCGAGCGGCAGCATCTCAGTGCCGCGATCTGGACAAATCGATGGCATCGGCGGCCTTCAAGCAAGGACTCCTCAAGGGGCCGTTCCTCTATCACCTCAACTACAATCATCCAAACGCGGCATATGACCATATCATGAGTGAGGCGGTCATTCACGCCCAGGCGGAGTTCATCACATATGGAGAAGCTCCACCGCCACCGGCAACGCCAACAAAGGCAACACTGCCCACCCCCAGGCATGAGACCGTTAATAAAACACCCGCCGCATCGCCAACTGACAAGAAGAGGGAATGGCCACAGGGCCACCACCAGAGCAAGCGGCAGAAGGATCAATACCACAAGGGCAACCGCCCAACCCAGGAAGATAACCGCAACAGACAAACGGAGTCTTCTCAACGGTATGCAGTATTCACGGTCCTCACAACCTCGTACGAGGAAATATACAATCAGTGCAAGGATCAAATCCCGCCACCTCCTCCAGCAAAATACCCAAGGACGGGCAAACCTAAAAACACCGGCAGATGGTGCAAATACCATGAAGACAGCGGCCACAATACCAGCAGCTGCAACGCACTGAAGACGGCAATTGAGACCTTGTACCGTGAAGGCAAGATGGAACAGTTCAAGGTGCGCCAACCGCCACCCGTGATCGCCAATGTAGAGACGTTGGGCCGCATTAACACAATCGACAGCGGTGCTCCAATCACGGGCTTGTCTCACAGAGCCAGGAAGCGTTATGCACGCATTAATCACCCAAAGGAGGTCTGCCATATCCGTTATGAGAGATCCGCCAAAGTCCCAAAGGTGGGTTGGGAACCTATTACATTCTCTGAGGAGGAGGAGCGCGGGGTGCACCTACCCCATGATGACCCCTTCTTGGTCGACGCCATTCTTGGTAGGTTCTCAGTGGGGAGAATATTGGTAGATAGCGGGTCCGCTGTCAACGTCATCTTTAACGGTTGCTACAGCCATCTCAAGCGGAATAACAAGTTGCTCCAGGACCATGAGCCACTGCTCAGCTTCTCTGGTGACGTCACACAGCCGCTCGGTTCTGACTATATGCGGTTGACTATTGGCGCTAGTCCATGTATGGCGGAGGTACATACAGAATTCATAATCGTTGATTGTCTCAGCTCATATAATGCCATCCTCGGACGACCGGCGCTCAACAAGCTTAAGTGCATTATCGCCGGATGCATGCTTCTTATGAAGTTCCCCACACCTAACGGCACGGGCAGTGTGAGGGGAAGCCAGCAGTTGGCACGCGAGTGTTATTCAACGACTATGGCACGGTCAGCACACCGCCATGATGTCCTGACAGTGGGAAACCAGGCACCACCACCAAATATCTTCGAGGACCCTAGGGATGAGGAGGAGAAGTATGTAAGGAAGGAGCCGGTCAACCCGGACACATCCTTGAAAGTTGTCTGCGTCTCGGACAAGCACCCTGAGCGGACAGTCCGCATAGGCGCCCAACTAGACCCAGAAGTAGAGGCAGAACTCATTCAATTCCTACGTCATAACGCCTCCGTCTTTGCATGGTCCTACGCGGACATGCCAGGTATCTCCCCTGAGATTATCACTCATAAACTGACCATCAAACCCTCTTTTTATCCCATCAAGCAGAAGCGGAGGGCCTTTGATGAGGAAAAATACCGGGCAATCGAAGAAGAGGTCGCCAAACTCCAGGACATTGGATTCATCCGCCAAGTCATCTATCCCCAGTGGATCTCAAATTTAGTAATGGTCAAAAAGCCCAGCGGCAAGTGGCGGATATGTGTT
The DNA here is from genome assembly GCF_958449725.1 of Rosa rugosa. Taxonomy (NCBI): domain Eukaryota; kingdom Viridiplantae; phylum Streptophyta; class Magnoliopsida; order Rosales; family Rosaceae; genus Rosa; species Rosa rugosa. Next base: position 36,982,471 of record NC_084826.1, read on the forward strand.
GACTTCAAAAACCTCAACAATGCATGCCCAAAGGATAGTTTCCCGCTACCCCGTATCGATCAGTTGGTTGATTCAACCGCCGGACACGAGCTCCTCAGCATGATGGACGCTTTCTCCGGATACAATCAGATCAAAATGCACCCCAGCGACCAGGAATGCACAACCTTCACCACCGACAAAGGCCTCTACTGCTACAATGTCATGCCTTTCGGTCTGAAGAACGCCGGTGCCACTTACCAGCGGTTAATGAACGCCATGTTCGCAGAGCATCTGGGAAAAATCATCGAGGTCTACGTGGACGACATGCTAGTTAAGAGCATAAAGGCCGGCGGACATGTGGCAAACCTCTGGATCATAGTAACCATTCTCTTGGCCTATGGTATGCGCCTCAACCCGGAAAAATGTTTCTTTGCAGTCACCGCTAGCAAATTCCTGGGATACATTGTCAGTGAGCGGGGCATCGAGGCTAACCCAGACAAGGTCCAGGCCATCCTTGACCTGGCGGACCCCGAGTATAAGGTACACGTCCAGTGCCTCCAGGGCAAGTTAACCGCCCTTTCTCGATTCATCTCTCGACTCACTGATAAGTGTGCCCCATTCTTCAAACTCCTCAAAACAACGCACAAGAAGGTCATCGACTGGAATCCAGAATGTCAGGCGGCGTTCCAGGGCCTGAAGGAATACTTGGCGTCAGTCCCTCTCCTCTCTGTCCCTGTCCAAGGAGAAACCCTATTCATATACCTAGCGGTATCCACTTCGGCGGTAAGTTGCGCAATTGTCAGAAGGGAAGGCCAAGATGAGCTCCCAGTTTTCTACGCCGGCAGAGGCATGAATGGAGCAGAAACAAGGTATCCTCCCTTGGAGCAACTGGCCCTTGCACTTATCGTTGCCGCCAGGCGCCTCCGCCAATACTTCCAGGCCCACACGATCCATGTGTTAACCAATCAACCGCTGAGGCAAGTAATGCAGAACCCTGAACACTCGGGGCGCCTCAGCAAGTGGGCCATCGAGCTCAGCGAGTTCGACATAGAATACAAACCAAGAACCGCCATGAAGGGCCAGGCAGTGGCGGACTTCATCGCTGAACTCACCGAACGACAACCTGAACCCGGTATGGAGATATTGCCCGGAGCGGAAGTGGTAACCGTTGGGGAGGAGAGTCCCCTCCAGTCAGAATGGAACCTACATGTGGACGGGTCCGCCAGCGCCAAAGCCAGCGGCGCCGGAGTCATCTTAACAGGACCCGGGGGACTGAAAGCGGAGTACGCGTTGAAATTCAACTTCAAAGCTTCAAACAATGTGGCGGAGTACGAGGCACTTATCGCCGGTCTGCTCCTCGCCATTGACTCAGGGGCTGACAGCGTCAACATATTCAGCGACTCTCAATTAGTCGTTAACCAGGTCAACGACAGCTTCCAAGCCAAGGACCAGCAGTTAGCGGCATACTTGGGATACGTCAAAACGTTGCTAAAAAAGTTCAACTTTCACACCATCACACAAATCCCCAAGGAAAAGAACGCCAAGGCTGATTCACTGGCGAGACTGGCAACCGCCCAGCCGCATCAAAGTCCAGCGGACACAAAGGTGGAATGCCTTGACAAGCCAAGCATCACAAAGACCCTAGCAGAGATCTTCAACATTGAAATCAACCCCAGCTGGATGGACGAGATCACTGCATACAAGCGCAGCGGCACATTACCAGAGGATAAGGTCAAGGCACGCCAAATTCAGCGGAGAGCAACCCGATACAATATCCAGAATGGCAAGCTTTACCGCCAGGGGTTCACTCACCCCAACCTCTGCTGTCTAACCCCGGAGGAAGGAAAGGTCGTGTTGGCAGGAATCCACGGCGGGGAGTGCGGAAACCACTCGGGCGCCAGATCCCTGGCCAATCGCACAATGCGACAGGGCTACTTTTGGCCTACACTTGGTGAGGACGCCCGGCAGGTGTCAAGATCTTGCCACAAATGCCAGCAGTTCGCTGATCTCCCACATGCGCCGGCGGAACCACTTTCAATCATCATCGGTCCATGGGTTCACTCTACATGGGGCCTCGATTTGATGGGAAAATTCCCAACCGCCAAAGGACAGTTCAAGTACATCATTGTTGCTATCGACTACAACAGCAAGTGGATAGAGGCAGAGCCACTGACGGCCATCACAACCGCCAAAGTCATTCACTTCCTCTGGAAAAACATTTACTGCCGCTATGGTGTCCCACACACAATCATTACAGACAACGGCACACAGTTCAACAATGAGGAGCTCATTTCATTCACCGCCAATCTGGGCACCAAGATGAGCTTCGCATTTGTCGCCCACCCCCAAACCAACGGCCAGGTCGAAGCGGCAAACAAGATAATCAAGAAGCTGCTAAAAAAGAAGCTAGACACCGCCAAGGGCTTGTGGGCGGAAAAGCTTCCGGAAGTGCTATGGGCCATCAGGACGACTCCATCCTCCGCCACTGGTGAAACCCCCTTTTGTATGACGTTCGGAACTGAGGCCGTTCTGCCTGTCGAGGTAACTCAACCCACCGCTCGGGTCGAGTGCTACCACCTAGAGACCAACGGCGATGGCATCAACCTGGACTTGGACCTCCTAGAGGAAAAACGACACAAGGCCCATTTGCAAAACCTGCAAAACAAGCAACGAGTTTCGCGTTTCTACAACGCCAGAGTCAAGGCCCGGAACCTCCAACTGGGGGACTGGGTAATGAAGGAAGTCATTCCACCGCCAACAAAACTCCGCCCAACTTGGGAAGGTCCATACAAAATAGTAGAAGTCGTTAGCCCAGGCACCTTCTACTTAATGGACAAGGATGGCGTCACTACGACCCACCCTTGGAATACCGAACACCTTCGGTATTACTACAAATAGTCATGTCGCTACCCAGGAGCATCTTGACTTAGCTAAATTTTTGTTCAATATTTAGCTAAGGGAAGCTACCCAACGGGTACATCCCCACTTTTGTTAACACTGACCAGTCAGTTATCAATGAAACGAGGAATTATTCAAACCATTGTTACCAAGTCTAGCACTGAGGGCAGCTGGCAACGCCAGCAATCGTCAGCGGACCACGTCCGCTACGTTGTGCACTTGGACCAATTTTAATTCCTTTAATATTTCATTGATTGCAAAAGAAAATCCCAAGTCAAAACTCTAGCGGTATAGACATGTCATCACACAAACGTCAAAAATTTCACTTCATATATTCAGGGCTGGGACTCCCCACCCAAAAATGTTCCTTACATTCAAAAAAAAAAATATATATATATATTTTCAGCCTCAGCGGCTACACAATCAAAACAGGGCACGTCCGGCATCTCAGGGGTTGGCCCCGGCATCGCCTACTTCAGACTGCGGCGGCTGTACGCAGCTATTTGGTCAGTCCCTCGAGCGGTAGGACTTGGCGTCTCTATGGTCCCATCTGCCGGAGTATGATACCCACTGCCTGAGCTGCCACCTCCTGCTGGGGGACTGGGTACTGGCGGGGGTTTCTTCGTCGGCGCTACATTTTTTGCTTGCGGCGCCTTGGGAAGGGACGCCTTGGCCCAGTCAATGGCACCCTTCGCTTGCAGCATCTCGACGTTCGCTAGGGCGCCAGCCTTCGCCGATTCATTCATCGCGTTCTTATATTCCGCCGACTGCTTGAATTTCTCCACAGCGGCGGCGGCGACTCGGCTTCCATCGTCCCTCAGCCGGATCACCTCACCCTCCAGTCTCTTCACTTCCCCTTGCCTGGCGGCAGACTCCCGCTGCAGGATATCAATTTTCTTCTCCTTGGCGGCCACACGCTCTCGCAGCAAGGCCATGTCTTGCTCCAGCTTGGAGACTTGATCATTTCGTTCTATGTCCCGCTGGACGGCCACGTCTAGCTTGCCTCGAGCGTCCGCAGCATCACAATCCGCCTTCATCAGGCGTCGCTCCACCTCCGCCAGCCTGTCCTTGGCATCCACCAGCTCCCTCTCAAGCCTCTTAACCTCCTCCCGGAGCTGTCCCTCAATTCGGGGTTGCTTGGACGCTGCCAAGAACATTTCGTTCAGCCCAACCGACAGGTGCCCAAAGGCTGAGCTAAAGGGCGACCGCTCGATCGCCGTTGGCCGCGTCATCCCTGCCAGACCGCCGAACCCCAACCGCTCGCACAGGTGATAGAGAAACTCCCGCTCGCTGTCGGTCATGAACTCGGTGAAGGCGGCGACCATCCGGAGGTCCATCTTAGCCGGGGAGTGGGGGACTCCCTGGGGGGCCTAGCAGGGGCCCACCCGAAAGGGTATAAAGCATTTGCTCAGTAATATCCATGGTTGACAACGCACTGACGCTAATTATGCTTTTGCAAAAGTCTAGCGGAAGAAAACGCTTCAAACCGCCGATCAACTCCCCAACCAAGATTGCCCTCCTTGACTGGGGACTTGGGGGACTTGTACCTACATGTACGTTTGCAAAGCATAATTAGCTATAATCAGCCACACTCATCGTACCGCCAGAGATACCAACTACCGTCAAAGGAGTAACCCACGGATAGGCAGCCAGGCGGGCCACGGCCTGAGCACAAGAGTTCCCCAGGATCACCGCTGACGCGCCGCCACGCACTCTGCCAAGACGGCATCAGAAGCTACTGAAACTGGGAACTGAAGCACATCAGTCCCACATCGAAAACAAAGAGAAGATCAGACCTCTCCTCACCTATAAAAGGTCCTCTCTTCTCTCTTCATTATTACGCATTAACTACTCATTCATTATTGTGCTGCCTATATATCAACTGACTTAGGCATCGGAGAAGTGAAGACCGCCCAACGCGGTCTCCCTCTGACGCCCTGTCTTTCATTTGGCAGCCAGCAAGGAACACCGAGCATACGGAGTAGCGGTCCGCCCACTGGACCCGCGTTAAACCGAGGTTTGGCTACCGCCAGACTTTGAGCATTAACAAGTGATTAGTGCCTTAAATCTCGGAAAAGAAGGAGTTATTGTCGCTAAGAGTTTTGAGTTGGGAGCCAGCAAGTGGATCCAAAAGATACATATGTCCTCAAAAACCTCGCCACGAGGCTCTTTTTGATGCGGAGCATATTTTAAAAGTTCATATTTTTTTTCAATATACAACTATGGGGGCCTATATTTGGGGCTTTGCGAGACACAATTATTGACTTCTCACGGATATTTGGATATCAGGATAAGAAAATATTATTATATTCATAAAGTGGCTTTGCGGCCAAAAGCAGTACATTCATTACAAAGCCAAAAGTGGCTAGAATACAAAACATGAATCTTCCGATATCTTCTGAATCTTTTCTCAAGTGGAAACAGCTATGGAATCCAACGTCGGGTTGAGCCGCGCCATTATCCCAAGGAGGGGCAGACTTCAGGGAAGGAAAAAGAGGAGTAACGGAACCCCCGCGCCCCTTTTACATGGAAGCGGTAGAGGAATACAACATAGGCTTGGCCAACACCATTATTCATGAGAAGGGGAGACTCCAGTGAAAGAAAATGGAGCCTCCAAGCCCCCTCAATTGGAAGCAGCTATGGAATCCAACGTCGGGTTGAGCAGCGCCATTATCTCCTGGAGGGGCAGAGAGTGAAGGAACCGAATATCAGCTTGAGTCTCTGCACCCCTTCTAGCCTTGGTAACCACCATTAGCTGGACGTGAAGTATAGGAACAGCCATTCTGTAGCTTGAACCCATTCCTTCAAAGAGTCCATCCCTTCTCATCCCTCCAAGATTCTATCAAGAAGAGAAAGGGGGAGAAGGAGGTGAGAACCAATGCCCCTTCCATCTGGAGGGCACAACACGGGCCAGGTCCAGAAGAAAGGAAACAGAGGAGGAAAGATGAACCTCAGAGTGGCCGTCCTCCCTCTCCCCGTTTCGCTCCGCGTATGGGATTTTCTCAAAAAATGATCTTACATGACCGGAGATCCCACACTTGGAGCCCCCTCGTGTTTCTAAACCAATCTGAAGCCTGGCATTTTTGTTGCAGAACTCCAGAAGGACGAAACAAGGGGTTGCCTAAGATTACGCCATGAGGCCTAACCCAGGCTTAAGATTACGCCATAAAGCCTAAAATTTAGAGGCTAAAGGTCATTTCATGAGGGGAAGATTTGTGAAGAAGGAGAAAAAGAAGCAAGGACTGAAAGGCCATTTCTTGAATATTTCAGAAAAATTGTTGTGAGTATTCCCTTCCCGAAATACAACTATTTATAGGGACTTCAGGCAAATCCCCACCCTTGGATGAAGCTCAATTTCAAAACAGATGTCAGTAAATCGAGATTAGTGATTCCAAATCTCGGGAAAAAAGGGACTAGCAGCATGTGAGGAGCGGTTTTCGAGGAGGTAACTGTTCTATTCACGAGATTATTTTTTCACGACCGTTGTTTTTCAACGAGTGATTAATGCCTTAAATCTCGGAAAAGAAGGGATTATTGACGTGTAAGGAGACCGAACAGTTTTCGAGGGGGCCTACAGAGATTGGCCCGCAAAGCTCAATTTCAAGCAAAGTTCCTCCACGCGGAGATTCGCCGCAATAGCACTAGCTTCGGCCTGAGTGGCCTGTTCTCTGAGATGGGCCAAGTTGCGGCCCATTTCTTCAGAAGCAGCCAGAGGTTCATCGAGTTGGGCTTCTTCTGTAGCAATCGCGTTTTCAACAAAGGCTAAACCGGTATGGAGGTCCTCGATCCGAAGTTTGAAGTCAAACCTTTGGATTTGTAGTTCCCGCAGGCGGTTGGTTCGCCTATTTAAAATACTGCGAGAGATGTCCATTTCTCGAGAGAGGCTATTCAAAGCCTCTCGAGTGTCGTGAGCCTGGGCGTTCGCGGCCAGTTGACGTTGGCGGGCCTCACCAAGTTCATTCAGCAGATCGTCAATGGCACTAAATTGCTGCAGGGTCAATGCCTTCTCCTGGCAAAGATACCTTAGGGCTTCCAAGACTCGCGAGAGGATGTCAGTCTCCAATACCTGAGGACCCAGATGTTCGTGAAGCACCATCTTAGCCTCATCCACAGCAGAAGGAGGAGTTACCTCTAACACCCTCATCAATCTCTCGAATCTGGTAGGAGGCGGCGGAGGCGCCACAGGATCACGAACCACCAATGCAAAAGGGTGGACAGCTTCCTCAGTTTCTTCATCTTCAATAGGTTGGTCTGTCCCTTCAGCCGCGGGAGAATCTGGAAACTCAACTCGCGGTTCACCATGGGCAAGTGGAGCAGATTCAAGCATAGGGCCCTCGGCTTCGACTGTTGTCTCATTTATTCGCAAGACTTGGGGGGCACCACCACCGTCAGTATCATTTTTCATCTCTTGGGCGACTGTCCGACCGATAGGACCCTCAGCGTTTGTAGCCACCTCCTCGGTACAAACAGAATCCTGGTTAGATTGAGAAATGTCAGAGAGTGGGGTTGGATCAAAAGGGAAATGGAAAGCATTGGCCAACAGTGGCTTACCTCTCGAGTTGTCGGGTCAATATCTGGTACGTGGTCACCAAGAGGAAGAGGCCTCACTTCATTCACCTCTTGGACCTTTAGTGCCGCGAGAATCTCTGTCGTCATCAGTTCCTCATAAGCGGCAGAATCCTCAGAGTGGCTTTCCACACTTTCATGCTCCGAGGAGTCGTCATCGGAGATCGTTATTAGAATGGTAGGACCTTGCAGATGCTCTGTAGATGTGGGAGACGGAAGAGGCGCCACGGGGTTAGTTGATGCTTGAACTAGCGAGAGAGTTGGCTTTTCTGCAGTGGCTGAGGGTCCAGCCTCGCTCAGGCGAGAGGGATTAGTGGTCCTTTGACGGACCTGTCAAAAGATACATAGTGAAGATCCTGCCCAGATTCTAAAATTTAAAAAGGATAAGACGGGGTCGGAGTTTACCAATCGCATTCCCAGAGGTTCGTCATCTTCAAAACTCTCTTCGACGAATTGAGCTCGATCGCGTTTGCAAACAAAGACAGCAGTGGCCTGTACGAGAAAAGAGTCATAACTCAAAAAGGGGGGAAGCACCAAATATACAAGTTTGGGATCATTCTTAACTAAATTACCTCAGCGGGATCTTCATCATGCGAAGACTCTCCCTCAGAAGTCTCCTCTGCTATTGCCTTTTGTTTCCCAGCCTGAACAGAGGCTATCCTGCTCCAGGTAGTTTGCTGCAAAACACACTCAGGAATAAGAGCGGGAAAATCAACACAAGGAAAAAGAATGGTGAAGAAAGACAAAAACTTACTGTTGCCCTAGGCTCGTGGATTTGTATCCCTGGACGCAATGAGCGAGAAGGTAGAATAAGTCGCGGGGGTTGTGCTGCAGGGTTGGAGAAGCGCTCAAGAATCTTGCGGTCCTCCGGACCAGGACTACTCATGCCACGAAAGATCAGGACGAAGAGTTCGTCATGTGGCAGGTCCCAACAGTTCACAGACACTTCTTTCCACCAATCAGCATAATCATCGTCGACATCGTTGAGGGGGTACAGCGCTCTGACCCAAGGGGGAATCACTATCAAAGTAAACTGACTCTGAAAGGGGGCAGACCCAGGTGGGGCTAATCTCCGCCAAGAGGTGTAGTAATTGGCAGAATCAACCAGAGGCCAGGGTACCAACTGGGCCAACCCAAATTGGCGAGCAAAATGGTTAGGGGCATAGAGCTCATAACTTACGCGTTCAGTGGCAAGACGAATATCCAAGCAGGAGATGGCGCGACGAAAGGCCAGGAAGGCTCTTTCGCTATGATCCCGTCCACTGGGCAGAAAGCCATCATCAAGGGGAGGAGGGAATCGCCTAGAAAGGACTATTTTTGGGTCCGGCATCTCTCCCAGCAAGTACAAGTAAATAAAACACTCGGAGTAGGGTGGAGCTCGATACCTTACGTTGCGGCAAAGCCAGTTCCCCAAAAGGGAATCAACTAGAGGTTCCTTTGGAATATCACCGCGACGGAAGAGAGGGAAATAAATCTGCAGCCAAAAGGCAAGGATCCAGAAGGGGCCACTAATTTCGGTATCAAATGGGCGCATTACGGCTCTATAAAGGGAGCGATATAACGCACCCAATACAGGTTGCCCAAGGCCAACGCAAATACCATTGTAGAGAGCAGTGGCCAGAGAATTCCAAGGTCCAGTAGGTTTGTTGGAAGAAGTGCAAAAGATAAATTTGCAAAGCCAGAATTCCATGAATGCGATACCTCCTGTATGGTCACGCCGGGTGCAGCAATATTCGCGCCAGGATGGGTAGGATCTGCTGTGATGCCCTCGACCAGCCATATCCATTCTCAAAGAAAATTGAGTGCCATCAAACTGACCATGCACATAGGGGTCAAAGTCAATGGGCAACCCCGTGATGGTAAGAACATCCAGCAGAGTTATGCTCATCTGCCCAAACCGGAAATCGAATGTATTGCTGGAGGTGTTCCAGAAGCAAAGAGCGGCAGCTAGCGGTGCAGGGCTAGTATTATTGGGAAGACAGAAGCATAGATCGATGGTTTGGGTGATACCCACCGCATCCCATCGGGCCAAATCTCTCTCTCGGTTCTCCTGATACCAAATATTTTCCTCGGGAGCGACGGTAGGCCAGTAGCCCACTTTCCTCCTCGGTCCCCAACTGCTAAAATCACCAGGCACCTGCTGAAGAGCCGCTATGGGACGGCGGATGGGAAGCCCATAATAGGCCATAGCATCATCTGGCAAACGATCGCGAGGTGTGGGACCCAGACTCGCTTGACTATCACCGCCACCAAAGCCCATCAGTCGACTTCTCTCCTCTCCGTTCTGACTTCTACATCGAACACTCATGTTAGTTCGCCAGGCGAATGCGGCTTTCTCAGTGATTTCATCTGCCTGATCGATAACGAATGGTTTCTTGGATGCCATTTCTAGGTCGCAAGGAATACTTCTCCAATACGCTTTGATTTATAGCTCAAATATGTTTGGAGATTAATTTATTAGCTGGGCCAGTGAGTGGCCCTAGTTGATAATTAATGAGTCATTATTCCATCTTGAGAATCGCATCTAAGGCGACAGTGAAGATACTTCTCCAATACGCTTTGATTTATAGCTCAAATATGTTTGGAGATTAATTTATTAGCTGTGCCAGTGAGTGGCCCTAGTTGATAATTAATGAGTCATTATTCCATCTTGAGAATCGCATCTAAGGCGACAGTGAAGATATTCCACCTTTTCCTACCACCGCAGGGCCAGCATAGTGGCCTGATGTTTTTTAAATAAAACATGATTAAAACCGATGCGGTTTTAGATGCTAAAGTTGCAGCAAAATATGGTGGTTTCAATTGGTCACACGTCATGATGACGATAGCCATGATCCAATCATCCTCTTTGGCATAAGACTCGCGAAGGATTAAATGAAAGCAAACAGTTTGCTATTTTGCATCTTATTTCGCCAAGTACTATAGGCCTTGATCTAGCCAGGAAAGCGGCTCCAACACCTACATTTGAGAAAATCAACAGAGAGCCAGCAAACAAGGCAGATACTTGTTGCTATACACATGGCGAAGCTACCACCAAGGAAGAGAAGGATCCTCATTCGCGATCAAAAGCAGTCTCCTTCGCATGGGGGGCACGCTAAAGTTCTGATCTCCTACAACCTGCCCAAGTTTCGCCAGATCCATGGGGGGCAATAAAGTTGGCAAAGGAAGCATCAGTTCATAACAAAGGCAATCCAGATTGTGGCATTCAAGCTTTATGGCCTATTTAGAGGCCTATATGGAATCAGTCAAGTATTATCAGTCAAGCCAATACAAGTGGCTTTGGAGCAACAACATTATAAGAGCAGTGCTGATTCAAGACCTCTTCAGTCAAGACGAAGACCTTTGACTTCGAGGTCTGGGGGGCAATGTTTGGACCCAAAATGAACATTTTGGCCTGACAAGGCATGTGTTGGAGAAATTGAGCCAATGTCAGTGGCTCAAGCTATATATTGTCGACAAGCTCGAAATATATATTTAGAGGCTAAATAAAGCCTACTATGGAAGCATAGAAGCATGAAAAGTTAACTTTAGCACATTTTCCTACTTCGGCTAGGAGAAACCGAGCTAAACAGAAGGAGCGGCCGCCTGACCAAATAAACTCTAAATGAGCTGAAACTCTGCAGATCCATTCTAGACAGCCCAAGGATCATTTCTTATGAAGAGTCCCAGAGCTAGTTTTGAGTTGAAGGCCTTCAAACAATCCGTCCAATTCTCTGCAGAAGCAAAACTGGAAAACTGGACCTGTAAGAGGTCCAGCAGCATTTCCGGCCCAACCACATGGAAGAAAGCTCTGAAATTTGGTCAGCATGATCTAGATTCATAGTGGAACATTTTTTATGAAGACATCATGGCCAGAATCTGAATTTCTGATGGAGATATACATGAAGGAATAAAGGAGCCGAAAGTGCTTCCTTATCTCCCAAATTCATCATTCCTATTAGTGCTCCACCTCCATCTCCACCTCCCTTATCTCCCAAATTCATCATTCCTATTAGTGCTCCACCTACACCTCCACCTCCCTTATCTCCAATTAGTGCTCCACTTTCATTTGTTTAATGCCAAAGTAGCCTATAAATAGAGGTTACATTGAAACATAATTCACACATTCACAACACAACAACATCTCTAAGATGATCTAAGTTCTCTCTAGAGCAAACCTCTCTAAGAGCAACTCCTCTCCTTTTCTTTCTCTTACCGGTGATCACACTCCTAGTCCTAGTCTTCTCAGAAGCCGACTTTCAGTGCCACCAAACCCTCTGTCAACGTACTTCGGTCCTAGTCTCCTCGGGAGCCGACGGTAGTGCCGCGACCACAACGGTTACAGAACCAGCCAAGCAAGGGTAACGCCCTAGCAACCCAGCCAATCTAAAGTCACGCTTTAGCAAGATCTCAACATTTCCCGGTGATGTCGCTCTGCTCGATCTACAATATTGAGTATCGATTGTGTTAACAAGAAGAAAGCTCAGCAAAGTCCTCACCACGAGGCAGAAAGAATCCCACGACGAGGTTGGTGCTCTCCTCGTCTACAATCGCTTGATAGAAGTCAGGTCAAGGGACACCCCCGACGACCGCACCCGAACGGTGCTGGCACGCCCGCGCAGAAAAGAGACTGTTGACCAGCTGCAGCAAAATTGGAGCCAAACACTTATAACATTTATTAATTTAGTTAAGATGGTTATATTCAATTAACTATCTCTCTAAATCTATCAATATTAATTGTTGTGTAACAAGGAAAGAAAACAAAGCCTATGTAATAGAAAATAATAAAAATAATATATAAATTTTAGGGTTGGGCCGGGTAGGGCTTTTAGGGCCAGGCCGGGCCCAACCCTTACGGGCTCAATTGGGGCGAGCCGTAGGGTAGGGCCGGGCTTTATTTGCATGACCCTTACCCTACCCTATTTGAGAAAGGGTAGGGCCGGCCCGCCCTAATGTAAGGGCCGGGTCGGGCGGGTTTAGGGTGGGCTTAGGGTCGAAGGGCTAAATGATGAGGCCTACTGATATACCTGTGTCCTCTCTGGTACTCTTGTATTTGCTCGATTGTTATCCACCCACCATTGACAAAAACAAAAACAAAAAATTGTTAATAAGTAAGGGCATAAATGTCTTTAAGACAAACACTGAAAAAAAAATCCAAAAATCAAAGAAAAAGTAGACTAAAAAAACGATTTTGTTAAAGGAAAAATATATTGTGTGCCTTCATCAAAGCAACTGATGGAGAGGGAATCAAGGAATCAGTGATTACCATCAATCAGCACAATTACGGATCAATCAGCATTTAGTATCATTAATGTAATCGATATTTCCGTTGTAATTCTATCCCTATATAAAGAGACTATGAAATGAAATGAGTAGACCAATTCCAATTGTCTTTTTACTTTAACACGTTATTAGCACGCTCAGAGCAAATAGCCAAAAGAAAAAATCCTAATTTTCTAGTTTCTTTCCGTCGAAAAAAAAACCCCAAAACCCTAAGAAGAAAAGAAAAACATTTTCTTCTTTTCTGCCGCCACTGTAAACAAAAAAAAAAAAAAAAAAAATTCCTCGAGCAGCAGGCCCACCCTCTGCCATCACCACTGCAGTACACCACTACCAGCAGCCACAGACCGGCCTCCAGCCTGCCCAGTCGGTCGCCTGCTGCTCCGATCTCACCACCGCTGCAGGACAACCAGATCGATCTTCCGGACCACAGCCCCGCCTGCGCCGATCCCAGCAGCCCACTGCATCGCCGCCTGCAATACCCCGACCTGCACAACCCAGCAGCCCCGGCGTTCGCTCATCCATGCAGCCTGCCCAACTGCGCAGCCCACCGGCCGCAGATTCCAGCGTCCTCCAGCCTCGATTACGTCGCTACTGCTCCCCATACCTGCGGTGCTGCACCTTGCCGTTGATCCTAGCAGCCTACCGACCCGCCTAGCCGCGGCCTTGCACACCCCGCCTTCCCGCCGCCGCCCACGACCTGCGTCAGCTACTCTTTTGCAGTTCTGCAAACCAGAAGGAAGAAGAGCAGAAGGAGGAAGAAGACGTGAAGAAGAGAAAAAAACCCGGCCCAAAGAAAAGGGACCCGGCCGAAAAAAAAAAAAAAAAACTGTGCGGCCCAGAAACGAGAAAAAAAACAGGCCCTGCAGCCCAATCAGCAGGCCCAGCAGAACCCGAAAAAAAACATCGCTACGCACGCCTGCATCAACACGCGCGTGCGTTAGGATTGTTTTTCTCGAACCAAGTATGTTCTATTTTATTTTCATACTATGGTATATTTAATTATTTATAATTAGAATTTTTTATTTTTGAGCATGCTATTTTATTGCTTGTTATATATGTGATATATATTCGTGGAATCTAAAGCATGTGATTTTCATTTATGTCTACTATTTTTAAGCATGCTTTATACTTTATTATTTATGCAATTTTGAGCATGTTTTTATTTTATTTACGCTTTTATAAATTATGCCTACGCATGTTTTGTATTATGCTATTGTTTACATTTTATTTTATGCATGATATATTCTTGCTATTATTATGTGTAGTATATAATTTGTTGTGTATTTGTGAAATTTGAGCATGCCATGTAGTTTATTTTTATATATGCTATGTTTAAATATGCTATGATTAATTTTTAGAATGCAACATATAAAATCCGTTTTGCCATGATAATGAAAATTCATGCGCATTATCCATACACACTTACTATGATAAAGTATTTTCACATAGCATCGAAAAAAAAAAATGTGATCATTACGAATCTTGGTCTTGAAATCTAATTCATACGTTTGGAAAATAATTCACGTGGATGTCTTTATGACTGCGTAATTTATTTCTTCTCTCTTGTTTATGTAGATGGTTGATCCAACTCGACCTGAATTTGACATCTTGGACTCAGAAGGACTTGAGTACCATCGTTGGGTTTCCGATATGGAAACTGTCTTTGTGGCAAAAGACTACACTGCCACCATTATCGACCCCAAAGATGATGAACTATCTAACAAGGTGAAAGCAAATGCCTTAATGTTTCTTAGGCGACATATTGATCCTAGCCTATGCTGGGAGTACCTTCAGTTGAAGACACCCAAATAATTGTGGGATGCCCTTAAGGGACGTTTTGGGAACATTCATGACACTTTGCTCCCAGAACTGGCTGTTCAGTGGAATGGAATCCGCTTGCTTGACTACAAAAGGGTCAATGACTTCAACAAGGACATGTTGCGCCTAAAGACACGTCTCAATTTCTGTGGAAGGGAAATCACAGAAGATGATATGATCTACAAGACTCTTTCCACCTTTCCTACTTCAGCGCTTATACTAGCGGACCAATATAGGCTGGAGTATGACAACAAAAGAATCACAACCTTCAATAAGCTGTTCAGCCTACTGCAAGTGGCTGAGAGACATAAAGAGGTTCTCTTGAACAACAATGCCAGGCCCACTGGGACAAAGAACATTCCCGAGGCTAATTATGGAAAAATGAAAGGTGGTAAGAACTCCAATGCAAAGGGGTTTAGACATACTGATCCTTACCCACGTGGCAACAATGCACCACGTGGAAAGGGACATGGGGATCGTGGAAACAAGATGCAAAAGGAAAGAGTTGACAATGAACCATGCTATAGGTGTGGATTCATTGGGCATTGGTACAAGAACTGCCAAGCAAGTAACAGAGTAGCAGCCAATTACAAGAGGTATAGAGAGTCTAAAGAACAAGAGGCTCACTATATGGAAGAAGGAGGTCATGACCTAGACGTCAACCTTACAATTGCAGACTTCAATGGCAAAGAGGAACTTGCTAAGTCAATGGATGCTCTCAATCTTGACTGATCTGCTTTATTCATTTTATTTTCCAAAAGACAGTTGTGAAGGCATAATGCCTCATTTTTAATTAGACTACTACTTGGTCTTAAAGTTTATTTCAATACTGGTTTGATGAATTAGAACAAGACCTTGATTTGATTATCGTTGGCTTATTAATAAATTTTGAATTTTATTCTAAAGCACTGAATTTATTCAAATTTATTTACTACACATATTTACATGGTTCGAAATAGCATTATAAAGATGTAAAGCAATACATCTAGAGAAAAATTATTAGAATGAAAAGATTATCATTCTACTAAAATAGAAATACTCTAAAGAATATGAGATATATTTAAAGACGCTCTGTATGCACCAAGAGCTAATCGAACCTTGTTAAGTATCAAAGATATTCGTGCCAACGGTTATCATGTAAAAACATACTGTGAGAATGGAACTGAATACATTTATATTACCTCTAATAAATGTGGAAGGAAACGCATTTTAGAGAAACTTATGAGTCAATCTAGTGGACTGTACCTCACTACGATTCGGATCATTGAATCCTATGCTGTCACCATCAATGAAATGTGGGACACTGACTCATACAGGCTTTGGCATGACCGCCTAGGGCACCCCGGTCGTGACATAATGATCCGTATTTTAAAGAACTCATATGGACATCCCTTCTTTCGAGTGAAAAATAAAATGGGACAAAAATCCGTCACACTGCAGGGTGTCGGTCCTAGTACTGCTCAAATGCAGTCATTGCTTTCTGAAGTACCAGAAGCACTACCTCCCATTATGCCTCATTGACTATTTCAAAGGCAAATCACTCGTTTTGCAAAGCCTGCTCTTTAGCAAAAAAAAAAAAACAGGATCGAGACCTTCCTATGCTAAAGATACAAAACAAAACATTCCATTCTTACAAAAGATACAAGGACATATCTGTGGACCTATCCATCCAGAATGCGGACCATTTTAAGTACTTTATGGTTTTGGTGGATACTTCGACACACTGGTCACATGTCGCTTTAGTGTCCACAAGAAATGCTGCAAAACTCCTAGCACAGACTATACGTTTAAGGGCTCACCACCCTGATCACCCTATCAAGTCTATAAGGCTTGATAACGCTGGAGAGTTTACATCAAAAGCATTTGATGAATATTGCATGTCTATTGGGATCGATATAGAGCATCCTGTACCCCATGTGCATACACAAAATGGTCTCGTAGAAGCCACCATCAAAAGGCTACAGATGGTGGCAAGGGCATTGGTTATGCGCACCAACCTGCCTATATCTGCATGGGGTTATGCAATATTGCACGCAGCTTTACTTATTCGTTTCAGACCCACAGCTAGCCAACCATTTTTTGCGTACGAGTTGGTAACTGGATATGAGCCTGACATTTCACACTTACTCATATTTGGTTGAGCAGTATATGTGCCTATTGCGCCCCCATAGTGCACCAAAATGGGTCATCAGAGACGATTAAGTATTTATGTTGGATACGAATCCCCAACAACTATCCGCTATTTGGAACCCTTGACAGGCGATCTCTTTATCGCTAGATTTGCGGACTGTCACTTTGATGAGACAGTCTTCCCGTCGTTAGGGGGAGATAGGAAAAAGGATTTTCCAAAGGAACGACAGGAATTGTCGTGATTTGTCCCCACTCTGTCTCATTTTGATCCCCGCACTTCACAAAGTGAAAGTGAAGTGAAAAGAATAATCGATCTTCAGAACGTAGCAGATTCGATGCCTGATGCGTTTACTGATATCGTAAAAGTGACGAGATCACATATACCAGCTGCAAATGTGCCTGCAAGGTTAGAAGTCCCCAACAAGGGGCACGGTGCCGCAGATAGAGGCACTGCAACCACACTTAGTGGAGGTGTGGTTAAGGCCGTGGCTCCCCAAGGAAGAGGGGGAGGCCACTTGGTTCGATTGACACTCACCCAAGGAAGAAGAGGGCGAGTAAGGCACAAACCAATCATCAATGTATAGAATCCCTCTCATGAGATTGCCTCTGATTATAGTTATGTCCATGAATCAATACTGGAGGACGCTCCGATGTTTAAAATGATTCCAGAGAACAAAGAAATCTCAAAGGATTATGAGAGTGCGTATGAGTTGATAGAAAGATCTTCCATACACATTGATGATATATACTGTCGCTCAAGGAATCATAGAGCACAATGATATCGAACCACGCTCTGTTGCAAAATGTCAACAAAGAGCAGATTGACCTAAATGGAAAAATGCAATCCAGGCAGAATTAGATTCTCTGACAAAGAGACAGGTATTTGGTCCGGTAGTGCTAACCCCACCAAGTGTAAAGCATGTAGGACATAAATGGGTCTTTGTCAGAAAGCGTAATGAGAATAATGAAGTCCTAAGGTACAAGACTCGCCTTGTGGCGCAAGGTTTCTCACAACGCCCTGGAATTAACTACGAGGAGACATTCTCTCCCGTAATGGACGTTATAACGTTCCGCTACTTAGTTAGCTTAGTAGTTTCCGAAGGACTGGAAATGCAGCTCATAGATGTGGTTACTGCATATCTCTATGGGGATACTAAATTTAGAGATATATATGAAAGTGCCTGATGGCCTTACATTACCCAAGTCAAGCGACTCTGAAACCACGGAGTGCGTTTGCAATTAGGTTGAAACGCTCACTTTACGGATTGAAACAATCCGGGTGGATGTGGTATACCCGTCAAAGTGACTACTTGCTTGGGAAGGGATATAAGAACGATGAAGTATGCCCCTGCGTATTCATAAAGAAAACAAGTTCCGGATTTACAACTGTAGCTGTATATGTCGATGATATGAACATAATAGGTACTCTTGACGAAATAAGAGAAACCGCGAGCTACTTGAAATCCGAATTTGAGATGAAGGATCTTGGGAAAACTCGATTCTATCTAGGCCTTGAACTAGAACACCGAGTTTGTGGAATACTAATCTACCAGTCTGCGTATGTCCAAAAGTCAGGCGATATAACATGGACAAAGCGCATCCTGCTAGCACTCCCATGATCGGTCGAAGCTTGGATGCAAGGAAAGATCCATTTCGTCCAAAGGAAGATGACGAAGAGGTGTTGGGAGCTGAAATTCCCTATCTAAGTGCAATAGGCGCATTATTGTACCTAGCCTAATGTACTCGACCAGACATTGCATTCTCAGTGAACTTGTTAGCTAGATTTAGCTCAGCGCCAACGCAGCGTCACTGGAATGGTATCAAGAACATCTTCGATACCTAAAAGGAACCATTGACTTGGGACTGTTCTTTCCCTACAGAGAGACAAGAGGGACCGCAGATGGAACTGCAATCCCTAAAGGAAATGTTGATGGCGAAAGCGCCACTCCCTATACCGAAACGCCAAATGACGTTTTGGTTGGTTTTGCTGATATTGGGTATCTCTCTGACCCACATAAACGTCGTTCCCAAACTGGTTATGTATTTACCAGTGGGAACACGACGATATCTTGGAGATCAACCAAGCAAACCCTTGTGGCTACCTCCTCGAACCACTCAGAGATCATTACTCTACATGAGGCGGTTCGTGAGTGTGTATGGTTAAGAGCTATCATCACACATATTCGAGGGACTAGTGGTTTGAGTTCTACCACTGAAGAGCCTACTTGCATTAATAAAGATAATGCAGCTTGCATCAAACAGATGAAGCTAGGGCATATCAAGGGTGATAATACAAAACACATATCACCAAAGTTTTTCTACAATCAGCAACAACAGGCCCTCCTCAAGATTCAAGTGAATCAAGTAAGATCTGAGGAGAATGTGGCAGATTTGTTCACCAAATCATTGCCTAAGGCCATATTTGAGAAACATGTGAAAAACATAGGAATGCGAAGACTTTCCAAGCTCCCCTGATTAATGTAAGTATCAGGGGAAGGTGTAGACGTCAGGGGGAGTCTAACACACACATGTCATCCTCAAATGTAAAAGGTGCGTTGTGCTCTTTTCCTTCGACCAAAGCGTATTTTTGTCCCACAGGGTTTTTATTGTTACTTGGCAAGGTTTTTAGTGAGGCAACAACTCATGCATCATTTCGCTTTGACTTGGCACAAGGGGGAGTGTTAAAGGAAAAACATATTGTGTGCCTTCATCAAAGCAACTGACGGAGAGGGAATCAAGGAATCAGTGATTACCATCAATCAGCACAATTACGGATCAATCAGCATTTAGTATCATTAATGTAATCGATATTTCCGTTGTAATTATATCACTATATAAAGGGACTATGAAATGAAATGAGTAGACCAATTCCAATTGTCTTTTTACTTTAACAGATTTTTTTTTAAAGAAAAAATTCTTTTGGTCGCTCTCACTCACTCAGTAGAAGAAAAACGGATAAAGAAACAAATAGTAACGGAAGGCAGAGAGGGCCCTTTGTTGTCCAATCGAATCGAGATTCTGAGTATCCAGAGTCCGTACCCGTCTCTCCAAATTCAAAAAAAAAAAAAAAGAAGCCCTGGAGGTAGAGCCTTGGGCGCATTCCCAACTCTCTCCAATTGCTCTGCTTCTAGGGTTTCAGTAAGAAATGGGAAGCCGAAAAGAGGAAGAGCGGAACGAGAAGATCATACGAGGTCTTATGAAGCTTCCTCCCAATCGAAGATGCATCAACTGTAACAGCCTGGTACGCTAGCATCGCTCTCTCTTTAATTCTTCTTGGAAAACTTTGAGGCCGACAAGACCTGTAATTCTCTGTTTGTGCTTCTACAGGGTCCTCAGTATGTGTGCATCAACTTTTGGACTTTTGTTTGCACGACTTGCAGTGGCATCCAGTAAGCTATCTCTAATTCCGTTTGATCCAATTTCTTGCTATTCTTTGCCTCTTAAGCTGGGTAAGGCCATTTAAATATGGATATTTAAGCTGGGTAAGGTTTATGTAATTGCATGACAGGTTTCACTTTTAATCACATTGTGGAGATTATTGCAAAGTTGGATCGGTTGTAAATTATGAATTAACTGATTACCTGTGTATTGGTTGGAACATATGCTGATCACCATACTTGTTGTCACTCCTTCGTTTATTTACTTTGATATCGCCACTGCAAGGGAGGATTAAATTTTAGAGTATGCTATCTAATGTTCACTTTGCAACCATCTGTTAGCACTTAAAGAGGATACAAGATCTTCTGTTTTTGTGGGAGTGTGACATTTCTGGGGAATGTGATACTTTTTTGTATTCATAAGGAAGATATCCTCAATAAATGGATATGGACAACTCCAAATTATTTTTCACTACTAGTTGCATCTCATGGTAGTGGTGGTAGAACTGGATCAGTGGAAGCGGTGGTTTAGGAATTCCAATACTTTTTCTGGCATTAAAAATGAGAAATCATTATATAGCTTTAAAATGTTAACATTCTGTTTAGTAAAAAGACAGATGTCAAAACAATAAAGGGATAGTTGGCTCTGGCAATTAGGGGACAGCTTATCCGCTCCCAATTCCAACATTCTTTTAATGATAAATTAATTGCAACTTTAATTTAACAAGGTAGTAATTCTTAAATGACTGTAAAAACATTAATCATTGCAACTTCATGCCACTGAGTAGATTTTTTTGCACTTAATATCGTAAGTTAAGAAAGACACGGTTGTATTTTGCACCGGGATGCATGGGTGCATGTTTCCTGTTTTCTTCAGTTTCCCCCTTTTTAAAGACTTTTTTTTTTTAATGCATACTAGCTAGTAGTGTCCTTCTTTTGCGAGCTTGAACGTCGCATTGAACACTCTTCATTTTGTTTACTGTCTATAGGAGCAAGTCTAGATTTTGAAAGTGCATAAGATTGTTGTATGCCCAGATGGTTACATGCTCCCCATTTATTTTTGCAACGTTTAGTTTGTAGTTCATACTAAAGTGAGTTTCTACACATTTAGCACATTGATGTTAATGTTTTCTTCCTTCTAATAAGCATTTTATTAATTATACCTGAAATTATATATGGACTACTTGAGAGTCAGTCATATACTTGATTTAAAACAGTTCTGCCTATTCTTTATTCAGTCACCATCATGCCTGTCACTCTCCTAATCACCGAAAATTTAAAATGTTTGGTGCTGGGTTGAGAATTTTATTTGTTAGCCAACTCTATTGAGCTAAATATGCTTGGTCCATTTTTCATTTACCCTCCCTAATGAAAAGCATCCATATGTTATTATTCAGTCGTGAATTCACTCATCGCGTGAAGTCTGTATCTATGTCTAAGTTTACATCACAAGAAGTCGAGGCCCTTGAAAATGGTGGTAATCAGGTACATTCTGAATTCTTACTCTCTCTCTCTCTCTCTCTCTCTCTCTCTCTCTCTCTTTCTGGAGGAGGCTTATATGAATTCTGATGAGCCATTCATCATTCTTTTCAGCGTGCAAGGGAAATATATTTGAAAGATTGGGACCTTCAAAGGCAGCGATTTCCAGACAGCAGGTGAGAGATAAATGATTTATTGCTATCATGAATTCATGATCAGCATGTGCATATCAAAATGCAGAGATTTTTATGTCATGTTTTCTTCTTGCAGTAAGGTTGATAAAATCCGTGAGTTCATAAGAAGTGTATATGTCGATAGAAAATATGCTGGAGGAAGAACCTTGGAAAAGCCTCCAAGAGATATGCAGGCAAGAAGATGATCATAAAGCAACATATTATTATTCCTGCAGATAATAAATTTTTTGGACTGATAGTTTGTTTGCTTTGTTGCACAAATATTTATATCCTTTTGTGGAACGAGGAAAAACAGGTCAAAATTGAAAAAAAAAAAAACTCTTTAATTGTTAAGTTTGACTTGTGTTTGGGAAGATTAAGATATCTCTTCCTCTTCTGGTCTTTTTTCATTTCATTCAAGAAATTAAAGAACAACTCTTGTCTTTTGAATTTGAAGGTTTAGATACTCATCAAAAGAAACAAAACAATTAGGCCGTAACCATATACACAAATTTCTTTATGGGAGGCTCCTAATTGTTTCATTCAGTGTAGAATATGAGCCTAACGTTTACCATTCTTTACAGAACCATAGAATCCGTGAAGATGAGACAAGACGTGCCAGTTCATATCATTCTTATTCTCAAAGTCCACCTTATGATTATCAGTATGAAGATCGACGGTATGGGAAGCAAGCTGCTGCACTTACCAGGAAGCCTGGTTCTGATCGAGGTCGATATGAAGGAAAGTTGTCTAGTTTTGGTTACAGTGCTGATCGTTTAAGTGAACAAATGTATGAGGACAGGTTTGCAAATGATGGCTCAAGAGTTTCAGATTACTCTGTGTCAAGTGGAGGTGATGCATTCAGATCTGGAGTACAGTCTCCTAATTTTCAGAAGGACATTGGATCTAGCAGTCCATCTTTCCAGCCTTCGCAGGATAATAGTGATGTAAGGTGCCAAGCAAAAAGTACAGTTTTGGAGGCAAATGTCAACAGAGATGCAGGGGTCATGCCATTTTCGCAGGTTGTATTCTTGTAGACTTTCTTTTATATTTAAAAAGGATATGCAACATCTGAATGATTCTTTCAAAATTCTAATCTGTCTGCCACTTTAAAAATTACCCAGTATAACTTTTCTTGTGCCTCTGCTATATGCCCACTACTGAAACTGTTGTCAACTTATATGAAATAGAGAACTTTTTTCTATGTGGCAAAAACATCAAAGCCAATAAAATCAAATGCAATTTCAACTAAGCTTTGCTATTAACATACTTAAAATATGACCCATGTGTGTACCTTTACTGCATAATCTCAAAATACATAAACATAAAGAGGGAAAGAGTAGAGATGTTGATACTATGGAGATTATTGAGAATAACTTCTAGTATATGTTACATAATTTGATGTAGTTATGTAATATGGCAACAGACTTTCCCATGTTATCAATGAGGGGTTTGCAGTAATTTTCAGTTCCATAGTTTGTTTCCCATGTGGTCTGGGGTTCAAACCCAACAGTACCGACCTAGCTATTTGCTAGAGTTTCCTGCCTCCAAAAGATTGTATGGTTCGGCAGGAGGCCCTAGTTTGATCCCGAGTCCATGAAGTGGGTTTTGGGAATTTTTGGGTATCAATTTATATTATGTTCAATAAGCTTTGATGGTATATGTGATTGTACATGTGTGCGCATATATACATATGTATAGCAGCTAGTCTATTTTCTTAGCTGATTCCCCAAGGGGCGTTTCTAACTACCTCATAGATAGCATCCACAAGAAGACTGAATTGGCCTAGAGATGGGTGCATCTTTTTGCTATCTCTCATGGCCCCGGTTTCACTGGAAAATTGGAGGGCCACAAACCGCCCTCTACAGTTGCAAATGTGAAACGGTGCTAAAACATATGTATATATATGTATGTATATAGGGAGAGGGAGAGGCCTTATTTAACTGATTTTGCATGGATCACCCTTGAAGGTGAGCCTAAAAGTTGGATTGTACTGAAAGCCCCAAGGAAAAAGTCTGCAAAGTCAAAAGATGGCAATAAACACCGTGTGTAGGCATGTATTCATTCAAGCGAGAGGTGTTCAAGTAAAATCATCTCTTCTATACGCCCTTTGATGATGAGAGTCATTTCCTATATATATAATAACATATCTGACACTACTTGTAAGGGATCCTTTTTTTTTTTTTTTGGGGAATTTTATGGGACTTTTGTGGGACCCAATTTTCGATCACATATTGGTATCTCGACCGTAGAGTTTTTAGGTCTTCATAAGTTGACCACTTACAAATTTTCAGCCAAATTGATAATCAATGGACGAACCAAATCTGTCTAAGATGAACCATTCATGTTCATAATGACGAATCATGATTATGAATCATGATTATGAATATTTTAATGATTTTCAATTTGGGTGAAAATTTACGGAAGTGATCTAGTCATGGAGACCTAAAAAGCTAACGGTCAGTTTGCGGATATGTGATCGACAAATGGGTCCCATAAGTGATCCCTTAGATGACCTATAAAAGGGATGCCCTAGTGGAAGGGCCCTTATATATGTGCGCACCCATACATATAATATGTATGTAGATATACACGAGAACCCTCCACCAAGGGATCTCTCTGTTTTTTTTTTTTGTTTTTTGGTAATTTAAAGAATTGCTTGTGGGAGCCACTTTAATCAGACCGTTCAAGTTTTAGGTCTGTATAAGTAGATCATATATGAAAAGATGAGCTGAGTTGAAAATCGTGACGACAGTGAATGGTTCATATTGAACAAAATTGGTTTGTTCATAAACCAAAAGAAAACTCTAGAATCTTTCTTGACCACCCTTTAAGCAGTTGATTCTAGTTAAGTACCGTAATGATTTTCAACTCGACTCATTTTTTTACTGACATGATCTGTGTATAGTGATGTAAAACTTGAATGAGTGGGTCTCACATGCAATCCCTTAAATTTGGGATCTCTTAGTGGAAGCGCCTATATATCTATGCATGTAATCTATTCATCTATATAAAGAGAAAGAGGATCCAGAGAGGTCCTCTGTTTAACTTTAATGACTTTTTCCTTAGGGCTTGCTGTTCAGTAATTGGAACAACCCACATTTTAGATTGTCCTTCAAGGTTACCCTGCCAAAAATCAGCTAAATGGGATTTTTTTTAGCCATTTCATTACCATCATTAGTTTTGTTTGACATATGTTATTCTATACACAGTTTAGATGACCCTACATTTCCTGATGTGACTGATCATCTTTTGCACGGTTGACCCTTGCAAAGGAACCTACACATTAGCGGATCTGATCAGTTGCTTTGCGTGGTGGTCTGAAATGTAGAGGTCCGCAAAACACTATCCCTTTTTGCAGACCTCTGTTCTTGCTTCAGCTTTGATATAGTTGTATTGAATCTTCAAGAGGGGTATGTGCATGGTTATTGCTATAGCACAGGAATCTGAGTACCGCACATTTACCATTTCACCTCCCAAGTTATCTTATTAGTTCGTATAATCAATAATTTGGATAATTTTTCCTTTGAGTAGACTTTTTTGTTGTGACTCAGTTAGTTTATTGTTGGTACCAGTGAGATAATACCGACTGAGTGTAGACCTCATTCCATCAGTGCTATGTTCATTTGTGCTTTTCCTTTTGCATATATTACCTATCCTATATGTTTATCATTTTCTATTCTGTTTGTTGATGGTATAATGCTGATGATCCCCAAACTTTTTCAGTGACCTAACATTAGTTTGTTTATCCAGAGAACTTTATCCTCGGGAAGTTTTGGCTCAGTGGATAGCTATTCCATGTCTCTCAAGTCATTTAATTCAGGCGGTTTAACAGATGCTGTATCTGAACCCGAACAATATGCTGGAGCCGTCCAGGATAAACCAACTTCTTTATCATCTCTTTTTGGAACTTCCGATAGTTTGGATCTCTTCAAAGCCCCGGTTCAACCAGAAGAAATCTCTTCTGCTGCTTCATCTATTGATTTGTTTCAGTTACCAGCCGCATCTTCATCTCTTTCCATAGATTCATTTCAACCTTGTGTATTGTCTTCTGCTACGTCTTCGAATGTATACCAACCTCCTCAGACATCAACACCTTTGGATTTATTTGCTGATTTTCCTCAGCACCTGTCAACTTCCAAACAAGTGCAAGAATCTGTCCCTAAAAGTGAAGGATGGGCAACTTTTGATACACCTCAGCCCTCAGCTTCTATTTCAGGGACTGATAATATTATACCTGCAAATATAACTTCCAATGATGGAGCTTCTATTGGAAATTTTGATCTATTCTCGTCATCAAATACAGGCATGCAGTGGCCATCATTTGCGAATATTTCTAATCCATGGACTGATAATTTGCACGAATTTACAGCTCCAAATACCACAGCAAGTCCTCAGGTAAGCCTTGTCATGATCAGAACTACACCCTCATTAGATCCTATTGGGGTTTTCACAAGATGGATAACTGGTTCACAGTTGATTTCATTAATTTACGAGGTTGAATACCATGAAGAATGTATGCCTGAATTCTTTGTTTTTATTTTTTGGGTTAATGTCTTCAAAAAGATCATGATGGCATTCTGGCTACTTGTGTAACTCCTCATTGTGTATATTATTTATATATTACCTTTATGAAATATTTAGGTGTGTTTTATTTTTTATTTTTTTACTTAAGATGATGGCATAGCTAAATATAGAATATAATGAGGTTGATATTTTGTTTCTGAGTAGTCATGGAATGCTTTTGAAGATTCTGTTGGACACCTTCCTTTGGAGGGCACCAAGAAGAGTAGTGAATCAGTAGCAACAGACGAGCTTTTGTCAGCTGGTGACCAGTATTTGGGAGTCATAATTTCTGAGGTTTCTGCATGGACCTTATATTTCTTTCAATTGTTTATGTTCTTTTCATCAGTCTGTACTTGTCTTTTTGCAGGACTCTAGTACAGATGGGATTCAGAGAGCTGCCTCCCAAGGTGAACCCCGTGATCCTGGTCTGCCATCACATGTCTTGGGGCCATCATATACTCCACAAGTGCTTCCTCATATGGTTTGTAATCTTCAGTTACTTCAGCTTTGTTGGTGTGATTTGGCCAGTGGAATCCACATAGTAATCTCTTTTTCTCCTAATTCCAGGGAGAAATTAATTCGCATGCCTCTGACTACAGATCAAATAACCCTTTTGATCTGCCTTACGATACAGATCTGGAGCAGACCAATATGGTACGTTCTGTTTTGATTATAGTTATTTCTTTCATCTGTATGACTTTGGTGTTTGGATTTAGGGTGTTTGTGTGTGTTTTTAGAGATTTTGAAGTGTGAAAAGTGAGTAGAGAGCAACTGCATAGAAGATAGAGAAGTTAATGAGAATTTTTTTTATGGGATCGAGTTAGAGAAGAAGAAAAAGTTAGGTGGGAGATAATGTCGATGAGCAAGGAGAGAGGAATTTATTAGCAAGAAACAAGTCTTTCCTGGGAAATTGGTGTTGGAGATTTCCTTTGGGAGAGATTCATTGTGGTATGTTGTAATCAAGAGTGAGTACAGGTACGATGACAATGGGTGAGATGCAAAGCAGTTTCAAGAGGTTCAAGTCATTTGATGGACATTTCAGTGGGATTAGGTCAATTTGATGTTTGTCATAAACTGGTTTTTGGGAATGGCGAAAGAGTGAGATTTTGGGAACTTTGGGTGGGGGATGTACCCTTCAAAAGGTATTTTCCGAGGTTATTTATCATAAATCAAATGGTTGAAAGCCATTTAGAAAAAATCTAAGCGATGAAGTGGTGGGTCATGTTTTTTTTACATTGGGGTGGATTCTTTATGAAAAGAAAGTTGTTTAGGGAGGCAGAAATGGATTGGTCAAATGCTTTTCTGAGGGTTGATTTGTTTAGCGAAAAGCCTAATGCTTTCAGTAAGGGTAAAAAGGATAAAACTCTTTGGGGATGTGGGGTGTTAGCTGTAATTTGGGTGACTTGGATGAAAAGAAATCAAATAACGTTTGAAAACTATGGTGGTGCGGAGGTGGAAGTGTTGTGGGAGAGAGTTCAGTTCTGGGCATCTCTTTTGGCCTCTATATCTCGGAAGTTTCAAGATTACTCTCTTTCATCTATTATTCTAGATTGGCAGGCTGTAGTATAGGACTTTTTGCATAGTATGTTATAGTGTCAGTTGAGCATCCAAAAAAGATCTCAATCTGTCTCTTTCTTTTGCGGACTTCTTGTCTCCTTTGTATTTTGCTTTTTGTTAGTCAATAAAAAGCTGTTTCAAAAAAAAAAAAAAAAAATTGGTAGAGTGATGATAGGAGTTATACCCGATGAAGCATGGAAATGCCATTTTGGGCGAGTTTTTCGAGTACGGGTCCAAAATGCATTTCTGAGGGAAGCCTGATCGAAATGGATCTGAAACGTTGCATTTCGGATTGGAGGTCAAAAACACAGTTCTGGGTCAGGGGTGCAATTGGCCAATAAATTACTTTAGAAATGCAATCAAACCTAAAAACCTAAAGTTCCACTTGCACAATTAGCAATATTCTTTTTCTTCTCATCTTTTCGTATGTGCTCTCTTACTGCAGTTTTGTGGCATATTTCTCTTACTTCTTTTTAGTGGGATCTTCAGCATATTTATTTAAATTTTAATCTAGTTTGTATGCGATATGCTTGTGTTCTTGTCTTCCATTTAATTGCCTTGGTGAATCGTTTTATATCCAATATGTCAAATGTGGGAGAAGAAATAAATGGGCGAGTATAAATGTGAGAAAGAATATAAAAAAGCTAATGAAAGAATGACAAAAGGTAGGCATGTGGATGTGGGACCTTAACATTATTTTATTTATTTTCTAATTCTGCCAATCACTTTTTTTTACCCTTGGTAAATTAAATTCAATATATTGCTTGGGGTATTTCTTGGTATTTTAAATATTTAACCAAAACCATGTTTTGGATTTATAGAGAACTCAATTTATATATTATTTTAATTGCCATACCTGTTTCCTGTTACTTTTTATTTCTGCGATTTCTCCCTATCGAATCTTACCGTGTCCTGTACCTATACCCGACTGAGTGCTTCATAGGTTATATCTATCAAGTTAACCACAGTTTGGGAAATACTGCTGCAATCCTAGTTATAGCTGGCAAGTAGCACTTCTAAGGCTGCCCAATCTGATGATTAAGAGTGCTTTTAGTGTTGTTGGAATATAGAGCTAATTTCATTTTATTTCATAGGTTATATCTATCAAGTTAACCACAGTTTGGGAAATACTGCTGCAATCCTAGTTATAGCTGGCAAGTAGCACTTCTAAGGCTGCCCAATCTGATGATTAAGAGTGCTTTTAGTGTTGTTGGAATATAGAGCTAATTTCATTTTATTTCCTTAACCGTTACACTCTAAATCATTTGCCCTGCACTTTTGATTTCATCATATGTGCCTTTACACTCCTCAAATTTTATCAATCTTACCCAACCATTAGCTGATTCTTCAATTTTTTTGTTAAGTGCACGTGGTTTCTTAGGGTGTAAAGGTCAGCAGCATAAATTTAAATTAACCCTAAAAATCTGTCCACAATCACTTCTAAGGTTGTCCAATCTGATCATTAAGAATGAGGCCATTCCTGCTGGTTGTTTCATATTTTTAGATTGATCTACATTTATAAGTTGTATATTCTCTCATCATTTAATAATCCTGGGCTAGTCATATGCAATTTATTGGCTTCAGAGGTGATGGTGTTTCCTAATTTAGGAATACTGGCAGAAGCTTCAGGATTTCCAACAAAACACATTCAGATTTCTGGGTTCTAATGTTATATTGTGTGTGTGTTTTTTTTATTTTATTTGATTTTTTTTCTTCAGTTTTTGGACATGAGCTCTTTACAAGCATCTCTGCCAAATGCTCAGTTGCAGTCCTCTTTTCTCAGTGGTGTATCTCAACCATGGTTTCCTGAGGGTAAGCTTGTCAGTCACAGAGAAGCTACATACTTTCTTTACCACTAATTGTATATTAATTAACCCACTAGCTGTTTAAGCTTCATTATAAAGAGATTGCTGAACATATCTGGTCATAATGATCTTTCCTTTATTTTTCATTCGTTTTAAAACAATAGCAATCATATTCGTTTCATTCAGTGTAATGCTGATTTCATTCTGTAGGTGGCTTAACGTACTTGCCAGGGCAAGCACAGAGTACTCAAATACAGTGAGTTTATTTTCTACAACTTGTTCTAATTGTCATCTGTTCTCATCATGGCAAATACAGTGAGTTTATTTTCTACAACTTGTCCTAATTGTCATCTGTTCTCATCATGGCAATTGTATCACTGAGAGTAATTATACACACATCCCATTTTTGTTAAACACACCCCAATTCTCTCTTCTTTTTTGGAAAAATTATATTCCCATAAAACCCTTTAACAAGTTAACAGCAATTGAAACAAAGAATTCATCAATTTTTGTTGTAGCACAGCAGTCGTGCCCCAGAATTCTGAATGTTATCTTTAGGTGATCAAAGTGGCCATGGTACCGTTTCCAATTGAAATCTCTTTGTTGTTGTTTCATGCAACATGATTAGGTTATCATGATTAAAACATTTCACACAATCGAGAGAGTGAGGGTGAGGGTGATTGCCTAGGGCACTGTAGAGATGGTGGCTGTGGAACTGTGGAAGTTAGGTGGCGATGAAGGGGGGGGGTTGCGCAGGAGAAGGTGCAAGTGAACAAGGGTAAACTAGGAACTTTTGTGGGAAAAATAAACAAAAAAAAAAAGTTGAGTGTGTATTAACCATTTAGCAGTGTGAATAAAATTTCTCTATCACTAAAGATGGCTTTGGTCCTACTACTTGGCAAATAATAGCCATTAATGGTTTTGGCCTTGAGCTGATCTGGGTCTTAATAGTTTCAAAATACTTTTAGAAGATCAAGAAAGAGGTTTAGAAGAGAAAACGTAGTCTGTAGAAATGGCATAACACAATTATTGTGTTTGTTTTTCTTTTCTGGTTAACTTTATAAATGATAGAATCAATAGGTATAATCTTAAAACCCGACACATTAATTTTCAATTGCTAAAGTGCTCATCAAACAGAAAAAAAGTATAATTTCTGGTTTATAAAACTTGTAAGATTAATGATATGATAGTAAACACACACACACACACACACACACACACACACACACACATATATATATATATATATATATATATATATATATATATATATATATAGAGGCCCGATCTACAGCGGACGTCCGCACTTTCGCTAAAGTGCGGACGGCGACGCAGCAGGCTGTTCCAGGCAGCGACGGCGG